>NC_089581.1:144378216-144587706 GCF_019320115.1 Miscanthus floridulus | reverse complement strand
CAGCACAGTACAACCCGTGAACAAAAGGCATTTACACTCAACCACCACCACACAACTACATCTGACAACAGCAGACTATCAAAAGAATACGCCAAGACCTCGCATCCGAGTTCCTCCTGAACAAAACAACACGGATATACGCTCGGGGGCTCAGCCAACATCATAGCTTAATCAACACTAAGCTAGGGAGCTCGGCCTTCATTTTCAACCACTCCCGGAGGCTCGGAACCAAAGACAAAGGACCAAGAATACAAGACACATCAAGACTCTTCATCCAACCTCTTTTCTAAAAGAGAAGAACTCGGAGAAAGCAGGATACATAACCACATAATTTTTTGAAGACAAGAATCTGGACCCTCCAACTTTTGCAAAGCAAAAGCAAGAGGCTCGGGGGCTACACTCAGTGAGTGTAATTTTTACGAAAAATTGCACCCAACCAAAAAGAACCCGGACATAAGCTCGGAGGCCGCATGCCGCGTAACTACTCGGATGATGAAATAATCCAAGTCTCAGAAACTACTTCAGAACACAAATTTTAAAGCAACATAAAGGATCAAGACCCTCCAACTTTTTGTTCCAAATAGCAAGAGGCTCGGGGGCTACACTCAGTGAGTGCACTTTTTCTTCGAAAAAGCGCACGTCACCAAAAGACTTAACGCAGACCACTTCAAGACATTACGACAAAAAGAACCCGGAACGAGCCATATTCGAGTTCTTTTTCATAAAACTTCAACGAACAATCAGAGCAACTTCAAGACAAGATCCTCCAGCTCCTTGTTCCAATTAGCAAGAGGCTCGGGGGCTACAACCAGATGGATGTACTTTTTTCAAAAAAGCACTCACCACTCGAAGATCCCAAGAAGCGCTACAAGGTTTCACTCCAGAAAGCACTCGGATGACATTTTGTTCCTACTCAACAAGACTTGAAAGAGCAAAGCGAGACTTTCAGAGCTCAACCATGAAGTGCTCGGGGGCTTGTCGATGCGGGACCCATAGGATACCCCGCAAAGGAGAAAGAAGATCTAGTCCAACTAGGATTCTTTCCATGTAATCTTAGTAGTAGAACTATTAAGTAATCCTACTAGGAAACCTCATTGTAAACCGACCAAGACTCTGGCCTCCTGACTATATAAAGGAGGGCAGGGCTCCTGAGGCAAGAAGAGAACAAATGTACGACACAACACTTGACAATCAATCCAACGCAAAGGCTAAGGCCGACTGGACGTAAGGTTATTACTCGATCTACGATCGAGGGCCTGAACCAGGATAAATCGGCTGTCTCTTGCGTTAACCATCGAGTTCAGCATACGCCGAAGCCCGAACATACTGCCCCGGGTACCCCCATGGCAGGCTATCGGTGGTAAAACATCGACATGCATCAAAGAATTTAGCATCACTGAAAAAAGTGCCGCTGAGGTATTTTACTTGGCACATAGTTGTAACAGTCACATGACACTATCTGAAGACGGACGAGAAGACGAAGCCATACTTATTACATGTTTGGCATGGCTCTGCTTCAGAACTCTAGCAAAAATTTCAGCAATACACTCCAGCTCAAAAACTCCTTGGAGCTGCCAACTCCATAGAGCTATAGTGCAAATGGGGGTAGAGTTTTAGAGCACCCCTTTTGTAACTCCAGAACCACCTCTTTTGAACCTCCTCGTGGAGTTGGTGTGTAATTACCCACCAATACCACTAGTTACACAAAAAAAACGGTTCATTCTTTTCCTCGAGACTCCGCCCACGCCTGTTTTTCTCCGTCCTGCGCTTGTTTCCTCCAACGCCGACTACTCGCTTCTTCTATCGAGCACGGGCACCGCTAGAGTTTCGGCCGCCGCCACCCACATCGGCAGCCGCCATCCACCCACGTCGCCGGACGCCGGAGCCCCTCCCGGTCGCCCTAGTCCCTCCCGGCCGCCATCAATCCGAGCCCCGCAGTCGTCAATTCGAGCGTGAGCGAGCAGTGCGTGCCGACGAAGCCGGCCACGCCCGTCACCAGCGCCGACATCCCCACCCCTGGCCGCGGACCCCGGCAGCCTCCTCGGCACGGGGGACGCGCGGATCTGCCGCTCCTAGTGGAGGCTGCCCCAGGAAGCGCCCGTCACCAGCACCGACATTCCCCGCCGGCCGCAGAACAAGGTATTTTTTTAGTTTTGATTCAAAAATTGATTCACAGTATGATTAGAGGCTGAATTTGTGGGAGTGAACTGTGTGCTATGCTACAATCCTAGATTCACAGTAGATATTTTACAATCCAAAATTTGTTGTCTGTACTACAAATATGGACAATATCATTTCAGTGAAGTAGATTAATGGCTTCTAATATAAAATTTGTGAGTTGGATAGATGCCTGAAATTAATTGGAACTCGGAGAACACTCGTGTGCTCTGTATGTTGTTTGCCGAACAAGTTGAAAAAGGAAATCGGCCAAACACACACTTGAATGCACTTGGTTGTGCTGAGGTTGAGAAAGGGTTCAAAGATAGGACTGGAATTGTGGCTACCAAGAGTCAGATCAAGAACAAATGGGACAAGTTGAAGGAAGATTTCAAGGCATGGAAGAAACTAATGCTGAGGCAAATAGGGACTGGTTGGGAACCTATAAAGAAGACTATTGCTATGGATGATGAATGGTGGAAAAAAGCTAGAGCTGTAAGTTGGTTCAAAAATTTAGATATATTTGTTTTGCATATGTCAATTTTGTTGGTAATACTTATAACAATTTATGTTGTTTTGCTTATTTCAGGACATTCCGGGTTGTGGAAAGTTTAAAAAGAAGGGCCTTGAGAATGAAGATGAATTAGCTAAGTGTTTTGCTGACATCACTACTGTTGATATTGATAATTGGTCTCCTCATGTTGTGAATGTTGAAGCAATAGAAAATGTTGATGACACACAAGATGAGTCACAAGATGATGATTTTGTTGCTGAAACACAAGAGGAGGAGAATGGTATTTCTCCTCCACCTGTGAGTGGCAAGAGATTGGCAAGGCCTGTTGAAAGAAGTGGCAAGAAGGCGAAGTCTGGTAATGCACTCCTAATTCAAGAAGCAGTAACAAGTATGACAAGTTCAGCCAATGAATATGTTTTGAAGAGACATGGAAAATATTCTATTGATGAAGTGATGGAGGTTGTGATTGCTTGTGGGGCCGGCTATGATAGCAATGAACATTACATTGCGTCTGAACTATTTGTGAAGAAGGAGCAAAGGGAGATGTTCATGACCTTGCCTACTAATGAGATTATGTTCAATTGGCTTAGGAGGAAATACAATGACAAATATGAAAAGTAGAAATTGCAGTGAGAGTGATGTCATTTATGTATGCCATATTTTATTTTCTTATGATGCCATTTATGTATGCCACATTTTATTTTCTTGCACTTCATTTATGTATGGTAGTTGTATCTTACATTTCGTTTATGTCAATGTTCACAGATGTCTTCAAGTGAGTCTGATGACTCTAGTGATGATGGGGATTTTTTTAAAAAAATGGTTGAGACCAGTGCTAAACTAGCACAAAGTTATCATGACTTGTATATGGACAAGGCGTCGCCGAGGTTTATGTTTTCACAACAAAGTGGAATGGGATGGCTGCTGGAGACGATAAACGCTCTAGGAGAGTGTCATCGAATGCTTAGGATGAATGCGGTTATTTTTCATTATCTTAATGATGTGTTGGTCGAGAGGTACGAATTAAAACCATCGAAACACATGAATACATATGAAATGCTGGCAATTTTCCTATTCACTTGTGGTGGTTGTGAGTCAAATAGAAGAGGACAAAATAAATTCAAACACTCAGGTGAAACCATTAGTAGACCATTTCTTGAGACCAACAGATCCTAATTTTCACAATGTGCACAAGAGAATTAGGAATGACAAGAGAGCATATCCATACTTTAAGGATTGCATTGGTGCACTCGATGGAACCCATATTCTTGTGTCTTTATCACCTGAAGAACAAGTGAGATATATTGGTAAGACTGGAATTAGAACTCAAAATGTGCTTGTCGTTTGTGATTTTATATGCGCTTCACTTATGTGGCTACGGGTCAACCGAGTCATTTGCATGACACAAGTGTATTGTACCATGCATTGGAAGCAGATGTAGATGTCTTCCCACATCCTCCTCAAGGTAAATATTTTTCCTTATGTTCTTGTTCATATTTGTATGCACAAACTTATCTTGATTTACATATGTGTAGGCAAGTACTATGTTGTAGATGCGGGCTATCCTAATCCGGGGTACCTGGCTCCATACAATGGTGAAAGATACCACTTACCTGAGTGGCATCGAGGTATGGAATCAAATACTCCAAAAGAGAAGTTCAATCGTATACACTCATCTGTTTGTAATGTTATTGAGCGCTCATTTGGAGTATTAAAAATGAAATGGCAAATCCTTTACAAGATGCCTGGTTATTCAATGGTCACACAAAAGAAGATTGTTGCTGCTACCATGGTCCTATACAATTTCATACGTGAACATGCTAGTGTTGATGTGGACTTTGCTAATTTTGATAGAGATCCTACCTACATGCCTACTATTCTGAAAAGGTACAACAAGTATGCCGTGTCTCAACATGCCTCTGGATCAACTTCGGAATCAAGCTTTGTGACTATGGACACATTTCATGATAGTATGGCTACATCCATCGCCCTAGCATAGAACTAGTGCAATGATTATTGTAACGACCTTATTTTCGAACTATGAACTTATTTCGTAATTTTGGTTCTAGGCAAATGACATGTAATTTATTATTATTTTGGACTTCACTACATGTACTTTCATTTCATATTTGTGAGAAGTAGTTCAAGTCGAACCAGGAGCAAGAATGACAATCTACCCTCAAACTCCTCTTTTCTGGAGCTAGGGACACCCTCCTAGCCAAACACCTCTATCAGACAGCTTCAACTCTACCTAAAACTGGCTCCACCTGAAGTTCTAAGTGAAGCAGCTCTACCCAGAGTTAGAGTCATACCAAACAGAACCTTAGCCATAATTTGGTCCTTGGAGTCGAGCATCGTCGTGTTCAGCAACAAAGAATACGAGAGGATGACATTCTGTAGCGCAAGTAAGAGATGCACAGACCCAAGTTCAATCCAACCTCAGGCGCAATTGTGCCAGAGCCACTCAGGAGACACATCAAAGAGATCTTTTTTGGTATTTTATCTTGCGCTTCTCAAAATAATATAGTACTTACTACGCAGATAGCAAAAATGCTGGACATTCGTTGCTCCGGTAGTATTTGGGGCAAATTCAGCAGGGTATTCACGTGCTTTGATACACTTCCCTTGATTGACCTATCACTGTCACACAAACCTATCCGAAAACTTAACACTATTATGACTAATCATTTCATCTTTTCTGGCTGCCACTCATCGGTGCATATCAAGATATCTATCCTGAGATGACCACAGGAAAAGAAGATTTAACTTTTCCTGCAGCATCAGTAGTTGCAGTATCCGCTGTTGTGTTTGAGGACAGCGGCTGCCAGCCTGAAGAATGAGGCACAAGCCATTTCTTTCGAACGATAACGATACGCAGGACCTGGAGAATGTCGCCCAGTGCATACTGCTGCATGCACGATCTCTTCAAGATCATTGCAGCTTGGTACCTACCAGAAAAGGAAACGCAAATATGTTGCTGGCATTCCGGAATAAAATGATGAAATGATTAGCACAAGAGAAGGTACAAATCCTGACCTTGACTGAGAATTCATCATTGCAGAGTGGCCATCGGGGGATGAAATGTACTTATAAACTGTCTCTAGCTCCTCTCTGGGATTTTTTGCTTTGGTATTTGTTACATTCACACATTTCCAGAGGCTCTCGTCTTTTGCAACAAATAATGGCATGTCATTTAGTAATTTCTTCATAACGACAGCGTCATGTCGAATGGCAAGTTCAAGAGCTTCTTAACATCAAAACCTCTTAAATTCAGCTCTCCATAACATATACAGTCTGCAATGCTTGTTTCTGTTGGGAATATCTTTTCAGTCTTCAATATGTCCAAAGCTTGCAATATTATTCCCTACTTCAGGCTCATGTCTTGGCTTATCTCCAGAGTGTTCAGAGCTTTGCATATCACTGAACATATTAGGTTGGTGCCCGAATGTGCAAGTATAGCCACTGAAAGGAGGTTGGCCACTTTGAGGGTCACTAGAGTGATTCAGATAGCAGCTGGAGTTAGAATCCAAGTGAAAAGATGATCTGCTCTCGTGAAAACCTACAGGATGTCCAGAATTATCTGGCATTCCCATTGAAGGACCATTAGTAGGTGGACCTTGAGGCCTGGTCTCAGTAGTTCCTTGAGGGCATTCAGAAATATTCAGTCTACTAAAACTATTGCAAATATCATCCAAACCTTCAAAAGCTGAGCCACTGGACCATGTTTGGGTTTGTGCAAAAGGAGCACCATTATGCTCAACTGATGGCAAAGCAGTGCTGCCTCTATGCGAATTTATTGAGTCGGAATGACCATGTACTATACTAGTACCTGAATTATGTTGCTCTAATGGCAGAGAAGATTGGGCTTGCTGATACGTCTGATGGTACTTGCCACTACTAGCACCAAAAACAAAAGTTCCACTTTTGGCAGTGCACTGAAATGATGTGTTATTCTTCTTACCAAAAATGGATGTTGCTCCATCCTGATGCAAATTATCAGTAAGTAAAGGAATATGATCCGATAACAACAGATTTGAGTCATTCACCTTTGCACTCTGAAGCGATTTAGAGCTTGACGATGCTGACAAAGATTGACTTGGATATCTCGAAGTACTTCCGTTAGAATTATCAAAAGTTGTAGTAGACGGATTTATTTCATTGCTTGCTGAAGCTGTGAAAATACTTATCCATTTTTGCATAGGGTTGCTCTTTATTGGTCTTGTATTCATTTCCTAACTTCCCACTGCTGTCACCCACATTAGAGCAAGAGTGGAGCTTATTCTGTGCTTCAGAAGATTTGAATTGCTGACATGTTGGATTATAATTGATAGCACAAACATCAGAATCATGTTTCCCATTTCTTGATGCATGCTCAGCTGATGTGCTAGGCCTTATACTAAGGATGGACTCATGTGGTACTCTCACTAACTCAACCGATGTGCTAGGCTTCTCACCAAGGATGGATTCATGTGGCGCTTTCACTTGATGCAACTCAACTGATGTGCTAGGCTTCTTACCAAGGATGGATTCATGTGGTGCTTTCACTTGATGCAAATGAGCAGAAGCTATAGGTCTTTGAGCTGATGAATGGGACTGAGTAGAAGTAGGCGATGCTGAAACAGAAGCTTGGTCTAGCTCAATTCCTACAGGACATTCAGGAACCCCTAACCAACCGGCTTGTTAGCAGAACCAAATGTGATGTTTGTCTTCTTCTTTACATACATCTGAAGTGGCTTCAGCCCATGTCGATTGACTGTCTTTCCCTTATTACTGCCTGTTGTAAACTCAGAATGAAGCTTATTCTGTGCTTCAGAGTATCTGAAATGCTGAGACATTTGATTAAATTGACCATTACTAGCACCAAAATTAAGAGTTGCATTTCTTGGCAAACACCCAGTTGGTATGCCAGGCTTATCAGCGAGGACAGGCTGGGTTGTTGCTTCTGCGTGTGAATGAGTAGACAGGGCATGTCTATGAGAGGACAAGTTGGACAAAGTACGATTTTCCGGTGGAACTGAGGTATTCGCTTTTGCACGTTTTGTTGAGTCAGGACTTGACGATGATAATGATGAAACAGAATAATGGTCAACCTGACTCAGTGTCCTTCCTGTAGAACTTCGAGTTTCGAGAATCTCCACCAGCTGGCACTACACGATCTTGACTAATTTCAGTAGTAGATGAATAACTTGCCTTCTTAACATACTTTTGAAGAGTTCTCACTCTAATTTGACTGCCTTCCTTTCCATTACAATCACTCTTACCATAATCGAAAAGAACCTTAATATGTGAACACTTCAAGATATCTGAACTATTCAGATGCAGCTTGCAACCTAGCACACTTCTTGCAGATGGCGGCTCTGGTAGCAGCAACTCTCCTGCTGTAAGGTTTTCCCAGAGCCAGACCTTCTTAGCTGCAGCAGCAAGCACCTGAGATGATGCATTGGGAGGTCGTACTAGCAAGATATCATAGCGTTTCATCCTAAGTCTGTGAAGGAGATCAGAGAGATCCTGATCGCCTGAGATAAGTAAGTAGTTGCCCGGTGGAGGATTGTCCAATGCCCCGAACAACATGTCGACAAGCATCCTCTTCTCACTGGTGTCTTTGCTCCCTGCCAATCGTTCGTCAGGTGAAAGGGATTCGATTAGCAGCGCGAAATCAACTAGGCGGCAATGCGCTGAAAGCAGGAGAGGGGGAGAGTTTGTACTGTACCGGCGGGGACGTGGTTGAGGCAGATGCCGGTGGCGGAGAGCGCTGCCAGGACGGGCGGGGGCACCCGGGCGGCGTTGCCGTAGGCAGCGATTGAGACGGGGCCGACGTACCGCGCGGCGATGAGGTTGTGGGCGATGCGGTGCGGGTCACAGCGGCCGCGGGGCACCGCGCACTTGTCGATGTCCCACCACACTGACGTCTTGGCCGTCGACGTCGTGGCGACCGCCGCCGTAGGCGCGCACTCTCCCATTGCATCCGCAGGTCCGATGGGCGGTTAATCGTAGGGATGGCTTAGGGTTTCGCCGGCGGTGGAGCCGTCGGGGCGGGTGGAGTTGTAATTTGTTTGACGCCGGCGCCGTCTCCGCCAAGGAAAGGCAAACAAAAGAAGAGGAACCAGAGACCTAGGGTCAGTTAAATTGAATGGTTCAGATCAATTCTTGTCTGTTTTGTGTTTCCGTGTAACGAAAGCTCGATCTGTTTTACTTTGCGCAATTTCAACATTCAACCTGTTTGGTTCGCGATTTCAGCCAGAGACAAATTCGCTAAGACTCCCATTTTAAATAAATACACATCTCGTTTTTAATGAGTCAAACTTTTCTAAGTTTAACCTATAGAATTACAAAAAATATTACCCACATATATTTCATTTATTATAAAATAATATATTTACTATTGATCTAATAATATTTATTATGCATTAGAAAGATAAATACCTTCATATATATTTTGTTACATTAAAAAGTTTTAACTTTTTGAAAAATATGATGTGCAGTTATTTTAAGTTAGGGACATGAAAATATCATTTTACAAACAAGAGAGGAAAAGAGCACCGTTTCATCAAGATAAAAAAATGTCACGCCCAAAAGAAATTCGCCAGCAAATTCGTCGTCCAACCAAAGACGCATCCACGGCTCTCTAAAGAAGAAGAAAAAATCACCAATATCCCGCACTAATAATAATCTAAATTAAAAAGGTTCAAAAGATTGATTGTCATGAACGACCATCAACTGACCAGTTTAACTAATGTGGCTTTACATTTTACCTAGTACATGAAAAAATATTGTGAATTAGGAGTACTGATCAACATGTCGTCAACAGGGTCCAAAAACAAACGCCGAACAAACATAACCAAATCCACGCCATATTATGTGCATGATAACTGGATACCAGTAATGTTGCATTCTGAAGCTGACATGTCGACGCACAGATTACCTGTGAGATACGGATGAAATCAGCCGCCCTGGGAAAAACGAACGATCTCAGATCTCACCCTCCGACCAATGATATACTTTGGCAGGCATTTAGTTCAAAGAATTACACATTCTCCATTGAGTCGGTCCATTTTAATTTTAACAATACAGTTCATCGAATGATTTCAGTGAAAGAAGATCATTCCTCATATTATATCGAACAAGGTGGTCTGAAACGAAAAAAAAACATGCTTTGAAGGCATTGGAGTTACAGGCTTACAGTCTCATGGTGAATCCCGTTACTCAACCTAAATACCTTGGGTGCTCAACGGCAACTATTTTTGGAGGTTGAACAATTATAATGACAGTACAAACCAGAAGCAAAACGATTCTGAATTATGATCACATTCCATCGAGATGATGAATGAACAACAAAGACAACAAGTAGGACAAGAACAGCTGAAACTATAGGTGTCTGGCCTTCAGGACTATACTTGCATACCAGCACAGTAATTGAGAAAGCAATAGAGTCCTAATTACAGGAATGGCTTCTTCTGAATCGATTAAGGCAAGGGTTCCTCCGAATCTCCCAGCCGTGATAAGTGGAGGTAAGCATCAGTTCCTATATTAAAACAAAAAAAAATAGTGATCAACTGAATGACAAGAGTGTAGCTATGCTGTATTTCTGTAAGATGGAAAATGATGCAGCAATATAGTTATTGTGATCCTGATGCTAATGGAACATCTCAATTTCAGGAGTTATAAGTTCCCATAGCAAATTAGGAAAGCTAAAATAATGTGGAAGAATTAGCATATATGATTAATGTCCCAAGGTTTATGTGTCATTATTTTAACCTTCACTTGCACTTTACAAAATAGGAGTAATCAGCATTCAGAAAGTCTAAACTTCATACTGATTTATAAAAATCAAAGAGCAAGATGAATACAACCACATTCTTCAGTATGTTCATTATATGAACATAAAAGGTTAAGTATGTACATACCATATCCTTCCATAGAGATTATCTGCAAGTCCCCACCGAAATATCGAGCATAAAGACGACTAATAGGGATCCCATATCCATATCCAGCCATAGTTACTCCTTCATTATGTCCATCCAGATCAGGAGGGTTTTCTGCTGTACTATAGAGATACGTAAAAATTCTTGAGAGGCCACTCCTTGGTATTCCACCACCTTCATCACTAATCTGCAAAAGCATGGTTTAGTAGAACAGTTCATACCAGATCATGAATAACCGAAACTATTGATTTTTGTTGATATAGGTGCAGAAGATACAAGTTTGTCAGACGAATATCACAATTAATGAGAGAAAATTCAAACAAAAGGCTTTGGTCAATTAGGGGGTGTTTGGTTCCATGGACTAAATTTTAGTCCATGTCACATTGAACGTTCGGATGCTATTTAGGAGAACTAAATATGAGTTAATTATAAAACTAATTACATAGATGGAGACTAATTTACGAGACGAATTTATTAAGCCTAATTAATCCGCCATTAACACATATTTACTGTAGCACCACATTGTCAAATCATGGACTAATTAGGCTTAAAAAATTCGTCTCGCAAATTAGCCACAATCTGTGCAATTAGTTATTTTTTTCATCTATATTTAATACTTCATGCATGTGTCCAAACATCCGATGAGACATGGACTAAAATTTTCCTGTAGGAACCAAACACCCCCTTAGTTGGTTGGCTATCTATTAGCATCATAAAGGCTGCTAGTTGCATTTGGCTAAAATCAGAGAAAAAAATGACATTACTGGATGACTATTAATATTGATCTGTATCCTTAACAATGTTATCAAGTCGTCCGACTAATCACAATTAATCATGACTAATCAGCTTTATCAGTCCCTTGATACATATTATGCTTATCAACTCGATTAGCTCGACTAGATAGCTAGTCGTCCGACTAATCACGATTAGTCATCCGTTAGGCTTAGGACGAACCCTAAACCCTTCAAGTCTGTAATCCACCGCTAATTCATCATGAGGGCAACTCGCCATTTGATAGTGAGATATGTTTGTGCTTGGCCAACCAACCATGCTTGGACATTGATCTCTGCTGCTTGCCTATTTGTTGTTTGTTGTACTTCACAAGTGACCAACTATACAGTACATGTATATCCTAGGTGTCAGGGTATTTAAGCAGGATAATTGGACTACCGACTAGGTTCGACTAATTGGCCTGATCAACGATCAATCACGATTAGTCATCTTATCTGTGCCCTTACGACTAGGCTCGACAATTTGAAAACATTGATCCTTAGGCCAGCAAGAAATAAACGGAGTCCATTTCCCTCAAATCTCTTTTACTCCTTTGGCTACCATTACCACCATGGAACCATGCCAAGACAAGAAAAGTCCAGCACCAAAATCAAGGTCAGCTGTAAAAATGAAACTACTTTGCACGAAAACACACATGTAAGACTCACAAAGGTCAACATCACTCAGATTTGCCCTGTTCGCTTGGCTTATAAGCCGTACTTTTTCAGCCAACAAACAGTATTTTTCTCTCACAACAAATCAGCCAACAGTACTTTCAGCCATGGCTTATCAGCCAAACGAACAGGGCATCACAACTTTAGTTCTCTACAGTTACCTTTGTTTTCTTTGCCTACCACAAGTACTACGAAGGATAAATTAACATAGACATAAAATTTAATGGAAACTGCAAGCTTGTGAATTTGCGGAAAAAAAAACTCAATACCATGTTTGAGACTACAAACTTTCCCAATAAGAGGTAATGGGGAATCTTAGGTAGAGTTACACCTTAATAGTTACGTCCTCTGCTCCATCAGCAACTATGATTCGAACTGGAGGTGCAAGCTTATCAGAATCCATATACCGTTCCTGTACCGCGCGCAAGGAATTCTTCACCAGCTCGAAAATCATGAGATGTAGATGTGGTGTAACATATCTGCGATCAAGAGTTCAAGAATAGCTCAGAATATCATTCAGAGAGACTCCACGGTTTACTTTTCTGCTGGACAAAAGATATTTAAGAGTTCCAGGGCCAACAAGGCCCCTGTCCATCATGCATTGCAAACAGGACATACGGGTGTTCACAGCAGTTACAGGCTCTAAGTTATTACAGTTCAGCCAAAGATTGTTCTACAGAGGGTAAAGTACAAGTAGAATGGATAAGAACACACAACAATAAGACATGAATATCAATTTAAATGTCAGATACAAACAAGCCGAGCAATATGTTCACAAAAAAAGATGGGGAAGAAGAAAACTCAAATGTGGCAAGAGATACATTTGAATCCTGAACTAAAGTAAGATGGCATCTAATTAAAGCAAATGCAGGGAGCAAGCCTTCAGTATAGGGACTTACGGAAATGTAAAACCCGGATCACCATATATGTCGACATCGGGAGATGATCCATACTCCCGCATGCAAATAGCACGTGCATCTTCACTAGCAATTCGAGCTACTGTCATGGGTGACATTTTTGTGTTTATAAGCCCTATCACACCAGGCTCTGGATCAGGGTCATGCAAAGCGACGTGCTGCCCTGAATCAAGCAAACCAGAACATGGTTACTCCATATCACGACAAAAGCAGAAGCACAAATGCTTCTTTTTTTCCTTTTTTGAATTGGCGTCATAAAAGTAACCATATGGTAACCGTTGTTGTCTAAAATGAAGGAATAATATAATTGGTTATCCATTAACCACTAGATCTTGAAGAACATTACAGCAGTTACTTCTGGTATCCAGCCAAGAAATACAGTTTTTATTTCCTAACTATTATAACAACAGAATTATGTCAAAAATTATGGTGCCTTATGTTTGCACCCGAACTGAAGTTTCCAAATAAATGAGAGCTGAAACGTCATTTAGAAATCTATCAGACAGAATGACAGGTTCAGATGTTCTTCTTTGGGCAAGAAAGAAAGCAGTAGCAGCAAGGTGAACTTTCATAGGTAACAGATAGCTAAATTAGGGCTGTAGACATATTGCTTTTCTTTTATCAACAATGTGTTAATACCTAAAGTGCTAATCTTACCAAGACTGACAAAACAACTTTCTGAGAACTGGACATGAGAGAGATGGGAGTGCTAAGTTCACTAACCTATCAGCATCCGGATCCCAATCCTTGACATGTAGAAGCGATCAAGGAACTGATGGATCTCATGGATTCCAGGGGGGAACGCCTTTGGACCGCCCAAGTCCTTCTTCATCTGCTGCACACCCAATGCAATCGCGGGCACCACATTGGTGTGCCGCACCCTGATCATTTTGATCATCTGGGTGAAGGCGAGCTCAGCTTCCTGGTTTCTGACCTCTGGAAAGGACCGGATGTCACGGAATGACTCGACATACCAATCTCTCACCTTTGCAGAGGCAAGTAGACAAAAAATTAGGTCCTGTAAATGGCTGCTTTCACACGCAAGAATTTGCTAGCTTGTTAAAATCTGTGAATACCACTTTAAAAAACTTGCTACATGCGAATTTAGGTGCTTCTGATTCTCGAAGTGAAATGTTCGAGAAGCCAAACATTCAAATGAAACTACGAGGAAAATTTGGGAGGTAAGAATGTTCTAAAGTTCCTCATTATACTAAGATATACTAGAATTAATTTTCAAAAGAAGCTGGTTGGAATTGAAAAGAATGATATGATGGTGTATTTTAGTGAAACGGAGAGATCGAAATGACATGTCAACTACCATGTTAACCGGAAGTAATACGATCCTTTATAGGAGTAGTTCCCAAATATGAGGCAGGTCATTCAGGATAACCGATAGACTATCTAGGAACGGGACCATCTCCACAATAATAGCGGCCATCGTCCATGTTATTCTTCCCCAATGAGGCAAGAACTGGCAACAGATATAAAATGGAACAGACACATTATTATATTATAAAAAAATATAAGTGCAGAGCACTGTATCATAAAAAGAACATATTGTGAACATATTACTCGCGAAAAACGAAACAACCTTCATCCGCAAAAAAAATTAAGATGTGCAGATGACGCTAATTAAACCGAAGCAAAACGTCGCCGAACCGCAAATTTCAATCAAGGGGAAACGACGAGGAAGGAAACCGTTCCCCGCAACAAATAGAGCGCAGGAGGAATATATAGGAACAAAGTGTGCATGGAACTACCGCCCAAGCACCGAATTCATCACAGAGAGAGGTGACGAAGAAGTAGAAGGCCAGAAACGGAAACAACCTTGAGGATGGCGGGCTTGGTGGAGAGGCCGAAGGGGAGCGAGTCGAGGTCGAGCGCCCGTCGCGCGATGCGGATGGGGAGCTCCTTGTGCAGGAACTGCGCGGCGAGCAGGAGGGTCCGCTCCGTGGGGCGCTCCCCGAACTCCATCATGTGGCGCAGGCTGACCCCGGTCTGGCGCATCGCACCCCAGCGCGCCACCTCCTCCGCCACCGCCCGCGCCACCGGCTCCGACGCCATCCTTCCTTTCTTTTTTCCTCCGCCCCCGCGCGCGAGGTTTGCGGGAATTGGGATGACAAAATGTCAGGCCGTCTACGGCGGCGCGACGGCGATGGCGATGCCAGCGGGGCGGCGCATCGACGTGATGGTATATATAGTGTGGGCCGCAGCCGCTGGAGGAGGGAGGAGGTGTGACGCAAGAGGAGAACCAAAATGCGATGGGTGGATGGGTTCGGGACTGTGGAAGTGTGGAGAGACGGCAACAACGATGAGAGAGAGCGCGGTGGTGGAGCCGAGTGTAGGCCGCCGGGATGTGGGCCACGCTTGTCAGCTCCCCCCTGCAGCGTGGCGTGGCGTGGCGTGGCGCGCCGAGGAGTGGCCGCCGAGCCGGGCGGTGCGGGGGCTTCTTGATGACAGGTGGACCCGTAGTCCTGACTCCTGATTACTGTGATATCGTCCGTATGGTATGGAGGCGTTTTGGGAAGGCGCGCAAGGGAACAGGGGAACACGAGTCCACGGCCATCTATGCCTGACAGGTGGGGCCGTCAGGGACTCGGCATGCAAATGGTATGCGATGCTGCTGGCCTTGGCCGCGTTTGGCAAGTACGGGATCTCATTTTTGTCAAGAAGAAAAGAAGTGAACGCAATTTGGATTCCGAATAAAAATTAAAAGTATTTGAATCTTATTATTGGTATATAGTAATTATTATTTTTTCACTTCTCCTATATTTTAGGTGCCTGGATTTTAAGATAATTTCAGACGACACTCTTATACCGCCAACTAATAAAAGTAAATGGTTACTTTTGTGATTTGTTATTTTTCTTTATGTCATAACATATTAAATTTTTGTCCTTGTATACCTATAGAAATATTTGTTAATTGTCTTTGTGCCAACGCAAATCAGATTTTGTAGGTTTTGTGATTTTGTCTAATAGGATTTTTATTCTCGGTACCAAAAATTGCAGTTTACGCCTACAGAAATTGCAATGAACAATATCTGCAATTTTAGTATAAAACATATGCAATAACCATCGCCTAAAAGGATATCAAGTCCCTTATTTTTTATAGTAAAAATCTCCAAATAATAGGTTTGGGATAGATAGTTGGATTTAGAATCCAAACTTGTGACGTGGGGCCTTCACATATATCTAGCAACACTAATTTGTACAAAATAGTTGTCTGTTATAGCAAGTCATCTCCAACCAATTTCAATCAATCTCGCAAAAAACTAAGGTGTGAACATGGGACTTATAGGTTGACATGGAGCCCACATTTAAATCTAGCCCCACTAAGTAGCTCACTGTCATAACGAGCCATCTCAAGAAAAATCAATCAATATTGCTCAAATTTTGAAGTGTGAACAAGAGAATTTTGATTTGAGTCCGGATTTTGAAGTGGGTCCCGTATATGGACCTTGTGTTGTTAAAATGCATAAAGTTACAAACTATTACAATGAGTCATTTTACCATAAATATTTATAAATTTAATCAAACCTAAAATAGTTTGACTCAGTATTATCTTGAAATTACATTCTTAGTTTGACTAGGAGAGCTTTAAGTTTATGGTTGCTAGGGCGAAAACAAAAGATCCACCTTGGCAACTCGGTCGAACGTCGTGTTAGAGAATCTCTCTAAGAGTATCTCTATATGGCTTTACTACAAAATTTAGAAAATAAACAAAAAAAATCATACTCTGCTAGCCTTTCTAAATCACTATTTTTTCAGCTCTTTTTATCGTGTGTTTGGTTCAAGGACTAGAGTGTTGGATTCATCCTGTGAAGGGGATTTTCCCTTTAGATATGGGTTCATTATATTCCTCCAAAACGGAGGAACCAGTCAAACCCACTTCCTCGTGTGGACGCATGTGGGCATGAGCAGCGACATTGCTCGAGCTCAGGCACAACGTGGGGGGCAATGCTTGGGGACGTGGAGGAGCTCGAGGGCACAACTGAGCTCCCACGGGCAAAGCTAATGGTGCGACGGAGCTCCTATGGGGGTGGAGCAGGCGTGCTCATGGGTGGTACGGTGTCAGAAGCTCCCGCGAGAGGCGGCGACACTGCATCAGGAGCACGCGCGTGGCATCAGGAGCATGATGGGAGATGTAGTGTGTGGAGCAGTCACGCTAGGTGCAGCGCAATGTAGGGGCGCAACAAGCGATGTGGCGGTTAACGACAGTTAACAACTATTATAAACCATTAATATAACATGTATAAGGGCATAAATATGATCATCAATAAAGTTTTAGGGGTTTAAACGAATAAATTTCACGAGTTTTAGTGAATCTGTATTTTCTCCATTATTTTTATATGCTAGTTACAATTGTTATGATAATATTAGTATTCATCTTATTCATGTTCTTTGTTATAATGTTCATCATCTACTTTGGTTATATGCTTAGTATAGCTAGTTTATCATTATATCCATGCATAAGTTCATATAGCATTCGCTCCGCTGCGCATGGGGTGAGTGGTCGATATTGTGTAAGCGTGGTGCTTATATATTGTTTACCTGCGGATACACCCTATATTCTAGGTCATGTGGTAGATCGTGGATGTGACAGTTCCGTTGAGTCCTTTGTAGTCCACTCCCCGAATATAGGCACACGTAAGGTCCGGTTACGAAGGAAGAGCAAGATCTGTTCTTAATATTCCTCAGTAATATACCTTATGTGTAGACATGAGGATAATCTTAGCAACGACTACTAGGTATAATTGCACTAATCAATGTATGTTTTGACTTATAATTAAGAATAACTTAGGAATTATTCCTCTAATATTCTACCTGACCATACTAATACCATAGAAAGGAGTACTCTGAGTGATTTATATATATCTTATCCTATGACTTACCCCTGTTATGAGTAGAACATATTATTTGTGCGCTTGTAGATCCTTTTTAATCATATATTTATATATTCTTTCTAGTCACATAAAATGATAAAGAACTACTTAGTATTATTCTAGTAGTAATGTTGTGTAGTACCAACAAGCATTTCTGGCATCATCACTAGGGATGACAACCTAGTAAAGTAATGTTAGCAGATATATGTTTGTAATCGGTGGCTACTTTAAACAAGTGATACGTTAATAAATACCAATAGTGGCGTTTGGGTGGTGCTTGCGGCACGACATCGAGGTGCGCTCGAGGACATGACGAGCTCCGATGGGTGGAGCTTAGGGGCAAGGTGGGTGACCTGCTAGAGGTAGAAGAAGAAAGTTGAGAGGCTCCCACGGCCCCCATGGTGGGTGACCTGCTTGCGGATTTATTTTAGAGCTAAGGGAGTTGATTGTGTCGAATTTTATTTTCTGTTCGGCGAGGCATATTCCTCGTTTTTTTAAATTACACAGTATAACGTAGACGTCCATAACATGCACGTACACTCAACCCTATGAACACACGTACGTAAACCCTACTCTTACGAGCACCTCCAATGGACTGAGCCGGCAGATCTCGAGACCACGAAGTCACCACAGACGCCTCGCTGTCGACGGGGATGTCGTCTACCACTGAAGTCACCACAGGCGCCTCGCTGTCGACGGGGACGTCGCCTACCACTGGAAGCATAGGCGCCGTTAAATCCTGAAATACGAGCACCCGTGCCAAATCAATGAGAAGCTGCTCTGCTGCAACATCCGATACTCTCAGCTTGGTTGTGTGTACATGTGAATGGGATGGATTGCAACCAAAATGATCTGCACTAGAGAGGAATGATTACACAACATGCCACTAGATGGCGGATTTATTTTAGAGCTAAGGGAGTTGATTGTGTCCAATTTTATTTCCTGTCCGGTGAGGCATTTTTCTCATTTTTTTAGAATTACACAGTATAACGTAGACGTCCACAATACGCACGCATACTCACCCCCTATGAACACACGTACGTAAACCCTACCCTTATGAGCATCTCTGATGGACTGAGCCGGTAGATCTCGAGATCACGAAGTCACCACAGGCGTCTCGTTGTCGATGGAGATGTCGCCTACCACTGAAGTCACCACAGACGCCTCGCTGTCGACGGGGACGTCGCCTACCACTAGAAGCATAGGCGCCGTTAAATCATGAAATAAATAAATCCAGAAAAATGCAAGCACATGTACCAAATCGAAGACTTAAAACCTGAGTGGGCAGGTTCCACGATAAGGAACCCAACCAACTAATCTAAGATCAGTTCGCCAGGCATATTCCTCGTTCATGTTATAAATAAGGTAGTGCATATATACTCTTAGCTGCAATTGGTTGTAAGTGTTCTCACTTTCTCAGGCCTCGGCCATTACTTCGTCTGAAGTGGAGAACCTAGTGGCCAGCAATAATCTCGCTGAGTAAGTGTTGGTCCTTGACCACCAAATCACAATTACAGCAGTTTGACGTACAATCCCAAAGGAGTTACATTGGTTCTTGGGCAAGGAGGTAGAGATGGGAAATAGCTACAACTGGGGTAAGAGGGCAAGAACAGCATTGGTTCTTGGACAAGGAGGTAGAAGACGAGCTCAGGTTATGTTCTTCTGTTCCAAACCTCTGTGGCGCGCTGTTCCTCTGTAGGTCGGTTGCTTGAGCAGGTCCGAAGCCCACCCCACCTGCCCAGCGCTCCAGCCTGATAGCTCAAGCTGGAGGCCCACTTGTGTGATAGTAGAGAACGTGACAGTCAGTTAATTAATGGAATTTCCCATTTTCAAAAGAAAAATATTTTGACTTTTGAAATCAAACCTACTAAGTAATGTTCTTGTGAAATTCCTTGTTTTCTATGAAATCCATACATTTCAAAAAAGTCCCTAAAGCCATTAGAGCCTTTTTTATCCTTTTAGTCTTCAAACGGGTTAAATAGAACAGTTGTATGGATTGTGCAATCACTGCTACAATAGCTTCGCTTTCCTGGCTCATCATTGGGGATTTTAATCTAGTAAGATCACTTTGGACAGAGCTTTAGTCAACACTGACCATACCGTCACTTTCCCAAATACCTGTCTCACTCCGTTGCCGAAACCAACTTCGGATCACATTCCAATCCTCCTATCCATGTCGACCTCGATCCCAAAATCCAATGTATTCCGTTTTGAAAATTCGTGGCTCCACAACTCCTCCTTCCTTCCCTCCGTCCTCCCAGCATGGTGCTCTGCAAATGAAATCCCGGATGCTGCAGGACGCCTCGACGCGTGCCTCAAGTCGACCCGTGCGGCGGCCAAGGTCTGGTCTCGGCGTATAAGGGCGCCCAAACAACTCATACAAAACTGCAAATTCATAATCCTACTGTTTGATACTTTTGAAGATACAAGAAGCCTGTCAGCTCATGAGTTGCAGGTCAGGCGTCTCTGTCAGGATCGTCTGGCAAGAGAGAGATCAGGGAGCGGGCTGTCTATTGGCGGCAAAGAAGCAAGGTCAGAGCAATCCAGGAGGCGGATACAAACACCGCCTTCCACCATGCCCATGCCACTGTCCGTTTCAGAAGCAATGCCATAAGAGTCATCGATGTTCAGGACACTCCAATCACAAGCCATGAAGGCAAGGTTCAGGCTCTGACGGCCTTCTTCACTTCTATCATTGGCTCTCCAGGATCTTCGGTTTGGGGCTACGACGTCCAATCTCTGTTCAGTGGAAGCCGGCAGCCATCACAAGCTCTGAACCGTCCGTTTTCTGAGCTGGAAACGAAACAGGCGATGCTCTCTATGGACAGGCAGAGTGCGCCAGGCCCTGATGGTTTTGGACCATCTTTTTACAGAGCTGCTTGGCACACTGTAAAACCGAAATTAATGGCGTTTATGCACAGTTTTCACAGAGGGGATGCTCAGTTGGAGAGGATAAATCGCTCTTATATGGTCCTCATCCCAAAGACTCCGGGGGCAACCAAGGTCGACGCCTTTAGGCCAATTTGCTTGCAGAACTGCTCCATCAAGATTTTGGCCAAAACTCTGACAAGAAGGCTGCAAATGGAAATTGGTGAGTTGATTGATCTAAACCAGACGGGGTTCCTGAAGGGGAGATCAATTGCGGACACCTTCGTCTATGCTGCTGAGGTTGTTCAGGTCTGTCAAAAGAGGAAACTTCCTGCCTTGGTCATCGAATTGGATTTGGCAAAGGCTTTTGATACTGTCAGCTGGGTTGGCCTTGACTGTATTTTGCAAGCTAGGGGGTTTTCAGATGTTTGGAGGCAGTGGATCCACTCTTTACTTTCGTCCTCAAAGTCTGCTGTGCTTGTTAACGGGTGTCCCGGACCTTGGATAACATGCAGGAGGGGCTGCGGCAGGGGGTCCTTTGTCCCCGTATCTCTTCCTGATTGTGGCAGATACTCTACAGACAATGATCTGAGCTTATGCACCGGACATCAGACATCCCATCGATCAAACGGCTGGCTGTGCAATGTTCCAGTACGCTGATGATACGCTTCTAGTGCTGAAGGGAGACCTGGGAACGGTTCAGAAGCTCAAGACAATATTAGATCTTTTTGCTGCTGCAACTGGCCTTACGATCAACTACAATAAGAGTTCGGCAGTACCAATTCATATGGATGAAGTCTTGATCAATCAATGCATTGCTTCTTTGGGTTATAAGAGAGAATCATTCCCGCAGAATTATCTGGGCTTGCCTCTGTCAGTCAACAAACTTCCAAATTCAGTCTTCCAAACTTATATTGATAGAATTCAGAGATCGCTTTGATCTTGGCAGGCCAGTCTATTGAATACAATGGGCAGGGTTGTTCTTATCAACTCGGTTTTGGACAGCAAGCTTGTCTACGTTATGTCATCCATGCAGGTCCCCCGGGGGTGCTGCATCAGATCGATAAGCTTAGAAGGGCCTTCCTGTGGGCTGGCGAACAGAACACCACTTCCTCCAAGTGCCTAGTTGCATAGGAAAATGTTTGCACAACAAAGGACCTCGGAGGATTGGGAATTAAAGATCTTGGAACTCACAACATCTGCCTCCCTATCAAACTAATTCATAGATTACACTGTGCAAACTCATTAGCTTGGGCAATCTGGATTCGGCAGAGAACAAACTTGGCATGCCTAAAAGGGGAATTGCGTGGTCACCACTGGGAGGTGTTAAGATCCCTCTTACCTCTATATCAGGCCATCACAACTGTTACTTTGGGAAATGGAAAGTCCACTTCCTTCTGGAATGACGTCTGGTTTGGGGACGATGCAATCGCCGATCGTTTCCCGGCTCTATACTCACACTGCACTCAAAAGGACGTCTCAGTCAGCTATGCAGTGAACTCCAATCTTCAGAATGCTTTTGTAAACAAGCTCACAACGCAAGCCGCGGTTGAACTTGGACAAGTCCAGCTGATCATACAACAAACAACGCTCGATCGATGTAGATAGCGAAGACACAAGGCAGTCACCTTTCAGCTGTGGTCATGGTAAGCTCGATACTTCGGCAATTTATAAGCTGCTGAAGGCTAGAGGACGGCTCTCCGACCCGGCTTCAGAGTTCATCTGGAACAACGCTTCGCCACCAAGGGTACAATTGTTCATGTGGCTTGTCATCAAGGGTAGAATTCAGTGCCGTGCGAATCTGTTTAAAAAGCACGTCGTTGACAGCCCGTCATGCACAATATGTGGATCACCGCAAGAGACGACGGGACACCTCCTCTTCCAATGTACCGGGGCTGCTGAATTCTGGGCATCTCTAGGTGTACCGGTCCCCCCAAAATGCCTTCAGCAGCAGCGTAACTTGTTCAGGCCTGTTTGGCTGGTATTAAAGTCGGCTGATAAATTGGCTGAAACTGTTTTGCTGTGAGAGAAAAATATTCTAGCTAATAAGCCGGCTGATAAGTTCAAGTGATGAATTATCCTGCCTAAGACAGCTATTAATTGACTGCTCATCTGAAGCCAAGCAGTGGAAAGCAAGGCTGCCAAGAAGGCAGAAACCGATCGCTGATGCATGGTGTAGTTTGTTTTAGGAAGCTTTACAAAGATCTTTGTAATCCTTGATATAAATTCCGAGCCATCAAATCCTCCTACATATGTAAGCTGCCAAAGCCAAATTGCAATGATTTGCAAATAAAATCAGGTGGGGAATCTCCACTCCGTTGAAATTTCAAAAAAAAAAACACACACAATAGCTTCGCTTTGGCACTGAGCCAGTGAGGCAGTGACCGGCTGGTGGCTGCTACTGAGCAGGGTCACTGCTGCTACGCCTTGTTTGTTTCGTTGAAATTTGGCTTATGCTGATGCTTATGCTGATTTATTATGAGAGAAAAATATCGTTTATTCGCTGGAAAGTACTGTTGAAGTGGTGCTGCAGAATAAAACGTACTCCGCACAAAATGTTTCTTCCTTGCGGGGCGTTTGCAAACTAGAGTGGTGCGAATAAATTCATGGGTGAAAATGAGAACCACTCTCCCGTAGTTACAGGTAATTGAAGTTTTGGAGAAGTTGAACTTTAAAGAAACTTCGGAGGATTCAATTCCTATAGCAAAAATTTACTCTGTTTGGATCCTGGGAATTGAATTCATTTTAATAATCATAATTTAGACATATATTAGTTAAGCTAATATGGTTGTATATGGATTGTATTTGTATATTATTGTTGGCTATATGAGAGAAATATGTATGTGTTGCATTTCTACCGTAGGAGAGTGAGTTGAAGAGAGTGTTACAAGTTGCAAAGTAAAAATATAGCATGACAATCTATAGAATCAATTTCTATCTCCCACCCTATGAATTTGAGATAGGCTTATACGTGAACTTTGGAAAGTGGTGGAATATCAAATTCCAAACCAAATAGTCTAGTTTATTAAGTAGATTTCAATTCCTCCAGATGAAAGGATCGAAACGCCCCTAAGATCCCTTGGAAGAAATGAATGCTTTCCAACAATTTGTTTGAAATTCCTATGAATGAGGCTATTCAAATTTTAGAGAAAACTAAGCATGAGGTCCAACCTTCCTGCTTTGCTTTCTATACATGTGTTTTCTTATATTGCTTTCAAAGGTTTATTCCAAAAGTTTCCACTTTCCTTTCCTTTAGGATTTAAAGTGCTATGGCATTCCAACTCTACATTTTGCATACTCCTAATATTTCGAAAATCTGATGTCAAATACCAAGGAGGCATAAGTGGTTAATCACCATTTACTGATTGCTTAGCAAATGAGTGGGCGGTCACCTGAGGAAGCACACATGGGGGAGAGAGGCAGGGGGAATCTCACACGGACACAACCAATCCATTCATGGGCATAAGCGATTGATTTCCACCGCTTGTTTTTCATATGAACTGGCTGTAAAAATACCTTTAGTGAAAACCATTTCTATAGCAGTGATAAAAAAACAACAAATAAGCACTCATATTGGTGGAGACAGTGAAATGGAAGAGATGCAGAAAAAATTCATGTTCAAAAACAAACTCAAGGTGATTTGGTGGGGTTGTTTTGCAATTTTCTTAAATAAAAACAATACATCAAATGTTCTTATAAATTGATTTCTAGGTGCAGTTGCATACTTGCTTCTGCAAATGTCTGATTTCTAGAGACTTTCGTAGAGGTGGGTGCACATTATATCCCACACATGGTGGTCATTTAAAACAATCTATTACGGGTTGAGAGTCAATCTCAAGGTGATTTTATTTGAGGTTGTTTTGCAATTTCCTTAAAAACAATATAAATAAATCATAAATTTTAAATAAATTTAGCTACTTTCTTATGCCACACAACCCATGTTTTTCTTTTAAGATACAATGCACAACATATTTATAACGTTCGAAAACACACAAGGAAACTAATTTAGACTATCGAATCCTAAATATAGTCACTTCGACAATACCTCGTGTTAATATCTAGGTAACTCTCACTAGACACATTTATGTTGTAAAACACACCACACAGAAGCAAATTTAGGCATGCACAATCAAAGAGATGCAGGTCTAGGAAAAGAAATAATGTGGTAACCAATTACCTCGTTTGTTATCATAGTCCTATAAAATCCTTGTGTTGTCCGCACTTTTTTAGAAAGTCGAGAGCCTCTCTTCTTCAAAGCTTTTTTTCCCCTCCTACCTACGCTAGTTCTTCCAAATTCCAACATCAAACACAAGTCACGTACATTGATTACTTCGGCAACATGGTTCGATCACGATGGTCGCATTCTATTGCACCAACATGTAGGAGCTCGGCGATGTTTACAGCCTATTGGCACTAGAGCTCCACAAGGATATTGGCATTACCAACTCTGAAGAGTTGCGTCACAAAGCCATAGTCCATGCGATCTCTCTTGGTTTCTCGCCACCATCCTCGGCGACGTAAAAAGATCCCAAATCCAACATAGTTGCTTCTCGCCAACTCGAGCTGTTGACTCTAGCCATCACCACCACCACCAAGGCTCACGTCCACGGATCTATAGGTATGATGGTTGAGGTTGCATCACTCCTAATAGCAACGCCACCGTATTGAGGGCAAAAGTGTTGCCGTTTAGTAAGAGCAACATAAGAATGTTTGATGTAGCCATCGGTCTTCCAAAGTTTGTTCCGAAGCCGAGGCAGTGTCAAGCTGTTCACAATGCTCCAAACCTGATGAAGCAGGGCAACAGAGCGCCGGGTTTTTCTTGCCGCGTGCCGAGGCGTACCACAACCGGAAACCTCTGAAAACGGGTAGGGGTAGTGCAAATATGAAGAAGACATGTTACAGTGATCAACAATGCCGTCAAGAGCGACGACAACAACTCAGTCTCTGCGGCCACTGTGCGGGACAACAAGAACGCAACATGAGCGACACAACCTCTACACGAGTGGATCTATTAACCAATGATAGACGAGACATGTGCATCTATTGTATCACCTGTACGATTGATCGATGGTGACCAACAGCGAGAGATACAATTCGACATTTGTAACAATCAGATACAGGCATAGGAATAAATAAATGGCGTCTCTCGATGTATATATCTATACGATTGATCGACGCATTCATAAACCAATGGCAAGAGACAACCCTGGATCCAACTTGAAATTCTGAAGTCTGAGGGCCTGTTTTGTTCCAAATAAGTCACCTACTTATAAGTTAAAAAATAAAATAAGTGACTTATTTTGCCAAACATCACCAACTTATAAGTCACCCCATGCTTATAAGTTTTAAGTTGGTTCACCCCTACTTAAAACTTATAAGTCACCATTTTCCACGTGAGGCCCACACCTTTGATGAGCTTATAAGTCATCTACAACCCACCTGACTTAATAAGTCACCTGACTTATGAAACCAGGCCCCGAAAGAGGATAGAAATTGTGAACTGAAGTCCGAAAGAGGACAAGACACGTCATCTGGGCTTTAGCAGTTAGGATAGGAGTAGCTGGCACCACGACGTTAACAACGATATATCTTTCTTCGGCCGCGCTGTTTCACCAGATTCTATTCTAAATTCTAAACCTCAGCTAATACGCCAGCCAGCCCAGGAGCCAACCCCTAGGCCCTACCCTACTCGCTGTGGCCCCAAATCCGCAACTGCTCCTCCTCTTCCTCGTCGTCTTCCTCCCCGTCCCCTCCCGGCCTCCCCGGCCCCCAGCCCCAATTCTCCGTCTCCTGTCCTTCTCCGCGTCCGAGGGTTGCAGCCCTCCGCATCCGCCCGGACCCCACTGGGAATGGCGGCGTGAGGAGGTCCCCGTACTAGGGTTTTTCAATCCGGGAGGCCAAGGGGACGCCGGGGGTTGGAGTGAGGGGCCGCTATGGCGACCGACGTGCCCATGACCCCGGAGCTCGAGCAGATCGACGGCGAGATCCACGACATCTTCCGCGCCCTCCAGTGAGTCCTGGATCTCCCCTCCCTCGCCTCTGCTGCTTTTGGACTGTGCCTTGGCGAAGCCACGGGCGCCGTACGCGTCAGCGGAGAGGTTGCCGTGCGCTTTCCACTTGCTCTGGGCCAGCTCTGGACCTAATAAGGGAATTCGAATTCGAAAAAAAGCGAATCGTTCGTAATCAAGCAACCATTGACCGGAGAGTAAAAGGTTTGGTACGACAGGGTGGGGGTGGGGTAAATCCGCGTTAGGACTTAGGAGCTTCAGCCACGGAGCAGAGCACTGAATCAACAACAAAATTGTGGTATCAAGCGTATATTTTACAGGTTCCAACAGAAACCTTGGTTGCTGTAGTTTTGGTGCCAAGATACTCATGGTTCTTCAAGATGGGTTTTACTTCCATCCTTTGCATTTAACACTACCAGTAATGTACATGGTGCACGGTTTCGTAATTGTACCGCTTCTAAGCATCCTTGCATCAGTTGGTAAAGCAAGTTTACTCCTGCCCAATTTGTTGACACCACTGGTTATACCCGAATCAGGTATTGGGATCGATGTATCAGATTCTGCAACGGCTGTATTGGTTTATTATGTCTCCTTTTTTGACATCAGCCAAATTCATATCTATACAAGTTGCATAGTTGCAAAATATCAAAAACGTTTTTGTATGATTAGACCTATGCAGCACGGGTATGGATACATGTATGTATCAAGTGGATACAGATACATGTATTGGTATCAAGTGATACGGATGCACATATAGCATTTTCCCCAAAAACCCTGATACATTGATACGTTTTAGTGTTCTTTTAATAAGTATAAATAATTGTATATATTAAAATAATAAAATCAGTGTTGCAGTAGCAGGCAAAAGGAACATTGAACTGCATTTCTTGCTATGCAATTCTAGCTTCTTTTCCCTTCTCTTCTTCTTCATTCTCTGCAATATCAGAAGGCCTAGCACTAGTGCTATCACTACCCAAGTTTGTTGCTATCAGGAAGATAGGAGGGGCTGAAGGGGAACAGAGAAGACTAGAATCTAGATCGAGAGCAGGAAGACTACTTCGAGAATATGAAGACTAGATTGAGAATGGAAAGGCCAAATGGGAATAAACTCACAGGTGGTCGTGGCGCGGTGAAGTCATCACGGCCTGCAGGCATGGTCGTGGCGCAGTGGGGGAGTTTTGTCGCTATCACAGGAGTGGGGAAATCATCATACCCTGCGGGGTTGCCGGTGGCGGAGGCTTGTCTCTGCGGTGGTCGTGGTGGAGTTTCCTCACCAGTGTCTCTTCAGCGGCTGAGGTGGTTGCTCGTGTGGGTGGCAGTGCGTGTGGGTGGCGGCTGGCGGCACGAGAGTGATCAGGGTTGGCGCAGGCATGCAGGGGAACGTAGGGTTAACGGGGCGTCAGTGGTTATTTGGCTAGGCCATATCGAGCAACCGGCCAGATACGTGTCGGCCGACGTATTACATATTTCTGTATTTAATTTTTTTACCGATACTTCTCTGATACGTATCTGTCGCATATCAGGGCCGTATCCGTATTGGATACGAATCTGATACGGGATACGGACCCTACCACACGTATCCATGCGTTGTAGGATTATACTATGTAATTTCCTTGACCACTACTGAACTTGAATTCTTAAGAGTAGATTTGGAAATTGAATTGCTCTTTGTCTGGAAATACATGACAAATATTTGTCTAAGTGGATATTTTGTTTTGGAAATGTTAGCTTGAATGCCAATCTGTCATTCTTGAATGACATAAGATACCGTGAATTGATCTATGCTTATGGCAGTTAGATGATTCAATTTAATGAATTGGACTGATGTTATCTTTCCTACCTTTTTCTGGTCACTGGGAGATGATTTATGGAATGTTTTGATGATGTTAACTGTCCCCTGAAACTTAATGGTTTCAGACCATATTCCAAGGGTCAGGATGTATTTTGATGCCTGCCTTGTTATTTAAATAAATATTGATTTGATTAAAAATGAAATATCTATCCTTGCCCCTCCCAGTTTTATATTAGTCATCGCTAAATGTTGCAAGCAGTTTTTGGCAGACTTCAATGCCTGCATCCTTACTATGAACTAATATTGACATTCGTAGTCCATTTCTTGTGCGAGATCCAACCCGAGTTTCAAGTTGGAATAGCATTGTGTTCACCATCTTTATGTGACTTGATCAGGGACACCTCTTATACTTGTGATGTGGGAACATATGTGTTGATGTAGATTTTGTAACTCCTTATTTAACTCTCTTTTGATCTCATTCAAAGTAATATCAAGTTATTAGCTGCTTTCCTATTTAAGTGCTCCTGAGCCCTGACAGGAAGTTTTATTCCATGATATCTACTTTTATGCAGAAATGGATTCCAAAAGATGGATAAAATTAAAGATTCAAATAGGCAAGCAAAACAGTTGGAAGATCTTACTGTGAAAATGAAGGAGTGCAAGCGGTAGGTCAAGCTGGACAGTACTGTAGAATCTCTCATTGCAAAATTCCTGTGTTTATTTTCAATGCATGCACTAAAGCACCCATTAATCCATATTCCTCCATTTTACTTGTGCTATTTCTGATTTAAACACCCTTTTATTTGGGTGAAGCTGAATTAGAAATGATATTACCCGATCTCTGTTTTTTATGAAGATTTCCCCTTTGGAAGATTTTTTTTTATTTAATAATTTCAATTCTACCTTTCCAGCTTGATCAAAGAGTTTGATCGCATTCTCAAAGACGAGGAGTCAAATAATCCACCTGAGATCAACAAGCAGCTAAATGACAGAAAACAGTTCATGGTTGGTAACTCCAGTAGCCTCATTGTATTTCACCCTGCGCACTTTTGTAATGTTTCTTGTGCACTGTACAGATCAAAGAGTTGAATTCCTATGTCACCTTGAGGAAAACGTAAGTTGAAGTCCTTTCTTGAAACGGAAATTGTTGTTTTGCACGTCTCTAGTTCTCTGCTTTTTTTTTTTATCTCAATTACAAAGATGCATACTACTAAAATCAAGAAACTTCTGATTTGAACTGTTATACCTCCATATTTGTGCCACTTGGTACCTATTGTAAGTTTTAAGGCTAATTCAAAAAGTTTCTTGCAGATATCAAAGTAGCCTTGGTAACAACAATAAGAGGGTTGAGCTCTTCGATATGGGTGCTGGAAGTAGTGAGCCTGCTGCTGAGGACAATATTCAAATGGCATCAGGTGAAATTAGTTTCTAACTTCTTTACAAACCCACGATAGATAATCTTATATTGCTTTGTAAAACTTCAAGCATGTCATAGCTCACAGAGCATACAATCATATCCTTGACATTAACATATGATATTTTAAAACATTAGAGCTGCTACTGCTAGGCTGCACTACTGGATTTTTTTTTTAAAAAAATACTCCTGGAAAGAAACTGATATGAAATTTATAAATTTGTATAGTAGGAAATATTATTTTTCATTAACAAAGTAAAGAAAAGTTGAGTTTACAAGATTGTGAGCCACAAGAACTCTGGGTCAACCAGGTCGTAGGTCAGGGTAGAGGCCTGAGGTTGTCTAAAAACTTGGATCAAAGGGGTAGTTCGGAACGGGAGACCCCAACAATTTGAGTCGATGAGCCATGATATATCACACATAACTAGTTGTAGAAGATCAATAAAAAGTAATATAAAAGCAAAAGAAGGCCATAAATTGGGCCACTATGCTAACCCATTCATCCTACTACCCACCTAAAGTAACCTACGGGAGTCGCCATTTCCTTCTGCATTGCTCCTTGCCTTTTCTCTATGCTCTAGCAACCCAACGCTGCCAACCCCAAATCAACCACTGGTAACCAATATCTCGCTCCTCAAAGTAGTAAAATTGATTCCCCATGGTGTCCTTTTCTCTTTTGTCTACCAGTTCCATTGGAGAAGGCTTAATTTTGCGTCGGCTGTTGCTTCTCCCAAAGTTGTGTGATCCAGTCCTTGTCCGTTTCTGCTGGCAGTCTTCAACATCGGGTGCCCGCATGCCTCCCATGTCTCAGCAACAGAAATCCGCATCAACTACCCCTTCTCTCATCTCCCATGTTCCTCAATGTGGAGCGCAGGAGCGGTGATCTGGGCAGAATCAGTAGTCAGTCCTGCTTGACCCTGGCCGACGATTTTGGACGATGTCACTGGGTCGCAGAACACGCTATCATCCCCGATTCCTGCGTTCATACCTGGTTAAGAGGCACTGCAAGTCAAAACAACAAAAGTGGATCAAAAGATATTTTAGTTGGCTTGTTCCAGTTATGAGTGAATTATAAATGCCTGATTGACATGTAAAGGGGCCTGAACTACAAAATATTTCCCAAGACAAAATTCTCACATCAGGATGTGAATGATTAACCAATTTCTCAACGCTGGGGTTGATCCTAAAGAGATACCACTTCCTCATGAATTTATCTTGAATCACGACCTTTTGGCTCAACTTTATCCTAGTTTTGCCGAAGGAGGAACCCCCTTTTTCATTCTCCTTGAATTGGTCCAAATATGTGGAATTTCTTAGTTTTTGTGGAGGACTAGATCCAATAACCGGTGGTCTATAGTTGAGTGATCATTCTATTGCTGTTCATAACCTAAAATATGAATTGAGTTGAGGGCAAGGTATTTTACTTCTTATACGATTATCTCACTAACATTGCAGCCATGACAAATCAACAACTCATTGATGCTGGAAGGAACCAAATGGACCAAACAGATCAAGCTATTGAACGTTCAAAAATGGTTACTTCCCTTACTAAGCACCCTTGTCCTGTTTGTTTCAGTTCTCTTCCATGGCAAATTTTACAGGGCATTCTTCTTGTAGGTTGTAGCACAAACTGTTGAGACTGGAGCTCAAACTGCTGCTACATTAACAGCGCAAGTATGCCTCTGTATTATACTGGAGTATTATTTTTTCACTTCTAAAGCATGTTTTCCAGCTGGCATACGAGCGGACTTGCTAAGCATTATTATGATTTCTGGCCTGTTTGCTATTTGCATTGCTCTATTCGTTCTGCTCAGTTCCAGATAATACTTTCCTAGATTGCCCGAAGAACGGTTTTTTTGTTGACCTTCCATCTTAAAGACGAGAAAATTAGGAGGAATTTCTAACTTCAAAATGCTGTTTTATTTCTAGACAGAGCAAATGAAGAGAATTGGTAATGAGCTAGATACTGTCCACTTTTCACTGAAGAAAGCTAGCCAACTAGTGAAAGAGATTGGTCGCCAGGTACTCCCTCGTTCCCACTCTCTGACACATACATGGTGAGAACGCACAAGCACCAACTGAAAGTTAAACACATGATTTTGCAGGTTGCGACTGACAAATGTATCATGGCATTCCTCTTTCTTATCGTTGTAGGTGTGATTGCTATCATTGTTGTTAAGGTATGTAAAGTAAATGTTAGTCATCTGTCTGCAGAAGAATATTTTCAGTTCAACATTCTTTGAGGAGAACTTGTGTCATCTTCTTACATTATTCTACAACAAATGGGAGTAAGCTTAAATATATATTTTTTAATTCTTGCAGATCGTCCATCCGAATAACAAAAACATCCGAGACATTCCAGGACTGGCCCCACCTGCTCAAAACTACCAGATTCATAACAGGAGATTATTGTGGGCAGAAGCTTTCATAGGTTAGGTCTGTATTCCTGCTCCTGGTGTTTGTGCACCGCTGGCCGTTTGGTTGTGTATATGCAACAGAGATGAGATGTTAAACCAAACCAGTAATTATGACGAATACTGAAAGAGTTATAGTGCTGAAATAGTTCATGCTTACCTTCAAGTGCCATTTTAACAAGCTGAGCTGCACTCAAAACATGCTGATCGACTGACAAACATTTAGAAGCATCGTAGTGCTATGAGAAGATGTGAGCAGCAGGATTGCAGGAAGCCAGGAACAGCACCTCGCCACGACGCCACCACCTCCCCAGTCCCCTCCGGCCGCCGAGGCCATCGTCAAACGTGTCGTCGGAGACGCCGTCCGTCCGGCGTCCATCTCAACCACTGCATCGGCGGGGCATTGGCCTCATCAGCTGATCCTCATTTTATCCCACCACGGTTCTGTCGATGTACATTTATTTGTTACACATCGTACGTCCGGAAAAAAGTCCATTCTCTACGAGCTCCGCCGCTGGCAAGGCTGAGGACATGGTCGTGCTGTCCGCCTCTCCGTCCGCTTCTATGGTTCAGGAATCAGTACATCGTGGCGCCAATATCACGGGGTGGTGGCCGGTGGGAGGACAAATTCAACTTCAAGGCAGCCATGGCGAAGATAGCCAGCGTCGAGCCCCGGTTATTAGAGAAGATGAACTGACGGGCTGTCCATTGATCACAGTCCACAACAAGCTTAATTTCACATATGCATACATATATTCTCTAGCTTGTGCATTGCCATTGTTTCGTTTTTATTTTATGAGCTTCACTTTGAAGTTGGGGTGAGCCACCTAGGTTGTCTGGTACGCGAGTAGTCGGCTTTGAATCCCTCGCTAGAGAGGCTATGCTTAAATGTAAAATATTTGTCCTCCTTAGCGCACCTCATGGCGTGTTGTGTAAAACAATCTTCTACTTAATACAAAGATGCGCAAACCTTTTACGTATTTGAGAAAAAAAAGCTTCACTTTGAAGTTTTGCATCATGACAGAATCCAAAGCTGACAGTGCTCAAAGTGAGCAAATGGCTAAAATCGATCGATGTTTGATCTTTACTCTGGACACACAAAAAAGCAACATATATATAAACCTTACTGAATGGGGCTCGGACTGAGCAAACAATAACACGGAGACCCACCAACCGATGGAACAACTAATAATATGGACACCCAACAAGACATGGAACAACTGACAAACTAAACACCAACATTGGATGGGGGACGATGGCAACGACCCAGACACAAACAAAACCATGGGGGGTGATACTTATCTACTTGGGTCCATTGAACCTTTGGAGCAACTTCTCAATTTATCTTAAACGATCTTGGGTAAATCGAAACCATTCCTCTGGTTATATCCTACCATGGAAGAAGCATCAGCAGAATTCTGATGGTTGAGGTTCACTTGATTATTCAGAAGCGGTCCTTGCTTGCCGGTTCTGCTTCCCGCTCCATGAGATTGCTGCGATGGGAACGAAACGTTTGAGGGTCCAGGGTGATCCATTCTGGTGCTCAGATGGTCGTAGTTGGAGTTGGAGAGGCTTGGAAAGAAACCAGTGAAAGTGTGAGCTTCAATAGCAGGCATCACGTTGACGATCTTGTTTTGTAGCATGTGATGGTGGTCCACGATGCTCCCCCCTTCTAAAGGCCCTGCCTTCTTTGTGCTGGAGCATGGAAGAAATTCTTCTTGTGGCAGGGTTGCTTGCATATGGAGGAGCTGTGAAGTCCTCATGTTCATGGAGTGGTTGACGTAGTTCCGCTGATGCATCACGGTGTGGTTGTATTCTCTAGCAGCAAGCGCCATCACCATCGTCTCTTGCTGAGGTGTTGACACAAATGACAAACTGTTAGTGATGTAGAGGCTGCTTAGTTCTCTCCCAGGCAGCTTTGCCTGATGATGTGAGTTACACCAGACGTCCTCTGATTTTAGGGGCAAGGTTGGTTTATCTCCAGACAGCTCTACTGAGCGTCCCCATACGTCCGATTTCGAGCATCTAGGATTTAGGCCCTGTTTGGATCCCATGACAAAACTTTAGCTCTGCACTTTTAGTCTTTTTTTTGCCATGGGGATCAAACACGGGGGGCTCAAAGTGAGCAAATGGCTAAAAACTGGGCTAAAATCTTTTGCTCCCAAAGAGACCCTAAACTGGGCTAAACTCTCTCGGGGCGGACGCTAGACGCCCCATACCCCTTGCCGCTCGCATACATGGCTGTGCATGGATAATTAAATGAGGGTAGATCAGTCATTGTAGATTAGAGGACTAAAATTTAGCCTATGGATCTAAACAGCCCAGCAGAACTAAAATTTAGGGGCTAAACTTTAGTCCTTAGACTAGTGGTCCAAACACCACCTTAGATACGTGCCTGTGCCTAGCACTGGAGGTGCCTAGGAGGGCGTCATGTTAACGAACCTGTTTTGTAGCATGTGATCCATGGTGTTGCCGCCACCTCGAGGCGCTGCCATCTTTGTGTCCTTGTTTAGTTCATCTCCCTAAAGTTTACTTCATATCCCATCAAATATTTAAACAGATGCATGGAGTATTAAATATAGACTAAAAAACTAACTAATTGCACAGTTTACGACTAATTTACGAGACGAATCTTTGAAGCCTAATTAGTTCATGATTTGACAATGTGGTGCTATAATAACACATGTGCTAATGATAAATTAATTAGGCTTAATAAATTCGTCTTGCGGATTACTGATGGATTCTGTAATTTATTTTTTTATTAGTATCCAAACATCTCATACAATATCCTCATGTGACACACGATATGACACCCTAAAACTTTACATCCTAGATTTAAACAAGGCCTCGAGTACGGAAGAAATTCTTGTGGCGGGGTTTCTTGCACATGGAACGCATGTTCATGGAGTGTTTGATGATGTAGTAGTTCTCTTGATGCATCATGATGTTGTTGTCCCCACTGGCAGGCGCCATCAGCGTCTCCTGTGAAGATGTTGGCACAGATGATAAACTGTTAGTGAGGTAATAATAGAACATGTTCAGGTTTGGATCAACGTTGTTGAAATTGTCCACTCCAACCGCAGGGGCATGGTATGCTAGTTCCGGTAGCGGCTCTGCTGCTGCTGCTGCTGCTGCTTCTATGAGCTGCACGTGATCCTCATCCTGTCCCTCTGTTGTGCCGGTACGACTGCCCTGCTCGACATCGCCGGCGGCGGCAGGCACGGCATCCAGTTCCAGGCCTTCCTCTTGGTGCTCTTCTTCGTCTCACCACCCTCCTGGCTATGCTTCTTCTGCTGGATCGTGCACAAGACCAGGTCGTCCATCTGCATACAAGAACAAGATCAAACCATTGTTAATGATAATGTCTCTTGCTGAGACACAAACACTAACAGCCAGATGAAAAGGGGATGATAACGACGACGACGAGACCTTGTTGGCATTGCCGCTGCGTATAGCTTCGAACTCCGCCTCGGAGGCGAGGCTCTCGTACGTACATGGTCCACTCCGTCTTGACACCGTCTTTAGCCTTCGCCGCCTGGTCCCGGCCGTCCCCCTCCTCCTCCTCCTCCGCCAGCCGACCGGCCTGGCTCTTCTTCTTCCTGCTGCGCGACGCTTCGTAGAACACCAGCGTCCCGCGGCATCCAACCAACACGCCGCCAGCAGAGCGGATCGGCCTAATGCTCCCCGTCGCGTTCCAGTGGCCATTGTCCGGCGTGGTCCGGTTCGGCCGGTTCCCGCCCACGTGCTTGCGTTCCATGTCGGTGAAGAAGAACCACCGGCCCTTGCCGTAGTTCCTGTACTTCTCTGCAGGCAGTTTGCAAATCACACGTCGATATTAGATACAGAAAAAAATATTTTTAACTGATTTTTGTCTGTTGAATAGCCTCGACCTCGATCGATCTGCGGTAGCTTACCTATGAGTTTATCCTGATGGTAATTGAGGATACGCTCGTTAACGAAGATCGGCAGGGGCAGCCGGTGGTTGGCGTTGGCGAGCCTCGGGCGCAGGTAGTGGACGACGAGCTCAACGTCGGTCGGGAGGAAGTGGTAGCCCGGAGGCAAGTTCAGCTCCAACTTTGCCGGGCTGCAAACAGGCGGCGCCGACGACGACATCGGTGTACTACACATGTACACCGAATCACTTTTTTTTAAGGAAAAAATCATGTTCATTAGGAATTTAGTAGGAACTAGGAATTTAGTAGGAACTAGATCAGATCTGAATACAATACAAATACGCAAATAGATTAACTTATTGTTCGAGTGCTCGGTTTGGATAGTAGGGAGTGAAGAGAGAAGGGCCTGGTGGCGTTGGTCGCCAGCGAAGGAGACGACGAAGTCATGCTGGCGTAAAGGAACCGATGAGTTAAGACGTGGCGTGGGGCGGCGGCAGAGGCGGCGATGGCCGAGAGCCACGAGAGAGAGAGCGTGCGCGGCGGCCGGCGGGCGTGGGTGAACGGGAGCGGGAGTAAGAAAAAGCAGACGGGGAACGGAAGCACCGAAAAAAAATAATTGTGGGCCTGGGCCTGGGCCCTGGTGGAGGAGACCTGAATATATTCTCACCCGGTTTATATAATCTAGATGATAAATATACCCAAATAAAACATACCGCAGAGGTAAAAAGGTTATAGAAAAAAAATTCTAAATTACTTCCTTCAAGTTCAGCTATTTTAATTGGTCAAACTTACTCACAATTCACAACTTAACAAGACTTGTCTTTCTTTGTTTCTCCACGTACAAGTTGTATTTTAATTTCAAATTCTGTAAGATGGTACAGAACATCAAGTATTATGTCAGAACAAAATAAGAAAGTTATAGACGGGTAACAGTAAATTTAACCAACTAAAATAGTTGGGAGAGTAAATCAAACCAGTTATTTGGACACAAGTCAAATTTAGATGGAGTAATTAAGATTTTTTCTTAGATTTTATAATCTCAACAAAGTGTCTTGGGGTAGAGATGTCAGGGCCTTAAAACCATTACGTCTCCTCCTTTGATTAATAGCGAAAAATGCATGTTTCTTGCATTGCTATAATAAGATAGTAATTGTGTTATTTCTCCTAAAACTCGAGTTTTTGTTATTATTTTTTCATCGCACTCGTTGATCTGTACATACATGTTTGCTAGTAACAAAGGTACCCGGAGGAGTGGATAAAGTTGTCTTGGTGTTAGAGAAATATTCCTGCGACCGAAGATAATGTGAATACTCTCCATCTCCAAATAAATCATTTTTCTAAAATTGTCTGAAGTCAAAACTTTTTAACGTTTGACTGAAATTATATAAGTAAGCACTGCTATTTATGATAACATCAAATATATCATAAAATATGACAAATATAATTGTAAAGGAGAGTGTATGATGTACCAATTTTATTTTTTTTCAATTATGAAATCTCCTTTTCTTGTGAAACAATATAATCAACTAGTGGACTACAATAGCTATAATCCTTTCATGTTTAGTTCCCCCAGTTATCAATAAATATGGTAAGTTGTAATAAGAAAGCACTGTTGGCTACTACTTACAACATGACCTCCAACTACAATCAAACCGAGGACGTTTTGACGTTAAGAAGGGAAGTGATGAGGACATAACACCTAGAGATACATCAATTGAGGATAAGGTTAACTTGTTCCTATGTTTGCATAAGGATATAAGTAATTGCTACCTAATGTTGGTACTTCAGTGTGCTTAGAAATAAAAGTGATGATGATGTGCGCTATGGAAATATGTTTTCTATGGGCACCCGCAACGGTATAGCGAGTTATTAGCTCTAAGCCAACTTCCTCAATAGTGCTAACTTTACCATATAGCTCATAATATGGATAGCCCCACATGACACTCTTACATGATCTTAGAATATGTGTATGCGTTTAGCTCTTAATTAAAAGGTAGCTTTTCTCTCTCTTCTATTGAAATATGAAAGAAATGCTTAAAGCTAGCTTATGAGTCACCCATTGCGGGTGCCCTATGGCCTCTACAACTAACGGGGCATGGATATATCATGCCTAAGACCCATCTTAGAGTGCATGCCCATCGAAGCACTAACATTCGATTTGCCGGTAGCTCGACAATATTATATTGGAAATGCCATAACTCTTTCACCCCGAGTGCCATTTCAAGTTATTCCAAATTATATAACTTTCAAATTATAAGTTATTTCAACTTTTTTGGAGACTCAAAGCATTTTAAGTTTGACCAAAATTACAGAGAGAATTATAAATATTTATGACATCAAATAGGTATTACTATGAAAATATAATTAATGAAGAATCTAATAATACTTATTTGGTATCATAAATGTTATTATTTTATTATATAAATTTGGTCAAACTTGAGATGCTTTGACTCTCCAAGAAAGTTAGAATGACTTATAATTTGGGATGGAGGGAGTACTAGAGTTGTCATGAGATATATTTTCATAATATATTTATTTGGTGTCAACAACATTATGATTTTTGCATGTATACTTGGTCAAACTTTGGACACTTTAATTGAGAATTCACCTAGAATTGCATTCTTTTTAGAATTTGAATCTTGCATTCTTTTTAGAATAGAGGTACCATCATGAGGCTTCTAAGCGCATGGCTTCTGAATGCTTGTTTATCTCAGCAGGTCGGCATGTTTGGGTACAGCTCATCAACTTGTCGTTAATTAAAAGGGGGAAAATTAAACCAAAGTGCTGAATACGATAAGCATGCAGCGGCAGTGCCCGGATATCTCACAGGCATGATTGAAGCGTGTTGAAGCTCGGAGCCGGAGTCAAAGATGTTCTCTTGTGTCAGATAAGAATAATCCATCTCTGTTTGTTCGCTGCATGCACCTGGATCAATCAATTCTTAAAAGACAGTATATTAGGTAGACGTATGCATGTGGCCGGTATCAACAGCTAGTGTATATACACTGTACAGGGTCATAGTCCTACCCTTGCTTAGTTGACTTGCGTATGGTCGAAAGGATTTGCTCGGTGGACATGAGATGTGTAGAAACCAACCACGCATGGGCAGAGGTCTGACAACTTAGAATCTTAGATGGCGAACCGTAGAAGTTACAAACAAACAGAGAACTAACATGAAATCTAACAATTGGCTGCTCATTTGGAAAAAAGGATTTTGAGCAGATGGGACAAGAAAGGACAACGAAGGCCTTCGCCCAGTCTAAAGCCCTGGGCGAAGGTATGAGGAGTGAAAGGTGGGCCCAATTCTGATTAGTGTTTCATAAATGTGTCAAACTACCTTCCTTTGTACAGAGTTTGAGTCCCTTTTTATAGGGCACTGTTTACTAAGGCTACTCTTTACGATTCTACCTCTTGTAACAAAACTTTCTACTCCTGCTTAATGAAAAACGTGCCAATGCACAATCTCGAAAAAAACAGAATCACAAAACACACAACTAGGATCACCTTGCCAATTTCTCTTCCTCAGATTATCCTTAGTTAAAATAGCATCATTAGCCACAAGCCAAAAAAGATCTTCATTTTCACAGGAATTTTACCCTTCCACGGAAGGTAGCTGATGATTGATGAATACAGCTAATATGGTGCTTGTCGTTGACGAGAGCAGAGCGATGTTTTGTAGTTCGTTAATTTATACATATATACTGGGCAGGTATTCGTACTGCGTGCTAATCCAATCAAAGGGGTTTGAAACTAAAAGCTTGCCTAGATGATGCATATGGAGGCTGTGCGGAGCGTGTATGAGATTGGAACGGAAGTCAAACATGGGCGATTGCTGATATGTTCGCTGCAGCTGGATTCTTGAAAAAGCAGGACGTCCGCAGCCTGCGTCGTCATCGATTTACAGCACAAGCTCTTGTTCATCGATTCCACAACTAGTAGATGCATCTGTACACCACAGCATCTCAGAGTTGAAGGGAAAAAAAGGGAAGCTACTTGTACGACGTTTATACAGAGGTATATATGCAGAACAAAGTCGACTTGTTTTTGTTGGAATTGCAAGGTACATACATATACCAAAATTGGCTTGCTTAACTGTTGATAATAACAAGCTCAACCAGGTGGGATGCATAACAAAGACAAAGTTTTAGGTTTATGCGCATCTATACAAGTATACAACAATCATTCGTGTCGTGGACATATAACACCTATAACGATACATCCATTGAGGATAAGGTTAGCTTGTTCCTATGTTTGCATCTACCTAATGTCGGTACTTCAGTGTGCTTAGAAATAAAGGTGATGATGATGTGTGTTATGGAAATACGCTTTCTATGGCCTCTACAACTAACGGGGCATAGATATACAATGCATAAGACCCGTGCAAGCCCGTCGAAGCACGTACAATAATTGATTTGCCGGTAGCTTGACAATATTATATTGCAAATGTAATAAACTCTTTCACCCCGAGTGCAATTTCAAGTTATTGCAAATTATATAACTTTCAAGTTATGAAGTTATTTCAACTTTCTTGGAGAGTCAAAATATTTCAAGTTTGACCAAAATTACAAAGATCGAGAATTATAAAGATTTATGATATCAAATAGGTGTACTATAAAAATATAACTAATAAAGAATCTAATGATACTTATTTGATATCATAAATATTATTATTTTATTATATAATTGGTCAAACTTGAGTTGCTTTCATTCGCTAAGAGAGTTGTAATGATTTATTGTTTGGAATAGAGGGAGTACTAGATTTGTCATGAGATATATTTTATAATATATTTATTTGGTGTCAACAACGTTAAGATTTTTACATGTATTTTGTCAAAAAAAAAAGATTTTAACATGTATACTTGGTCAAACCTTGAACACTTTAATTGAGAATTCACCTACAATTACATTCTTTTTAGAACAGGGGTAGTATTTTATACCATCATGAGGCTTCTAAACGCATGGCTTCTGAATGTTTGTTTATCTCAGCAAGTCGGCATGTTTGGGTACAGCTCATCAACTTGTCATTAAAAGGGGAAAAAATTAAACCAAAGTGCTGAATACGATAAGCATGCAGCGGCAGTGCCCGGATATCTCACAGGCATGATTGAAGCGTGTTGAAGCTTGGAGCCGGAGTCAGAGATGTTCTCTTGTGTCAGATAAGAATAATCCATCTCTCTTCGTTCGCTGCATGCACCTGGATCAATCAATTCTTAAAAGACAGTATATTAGGTAGACGTATGCATGTGGCCGGTATCAACAGCTAGTGTATATACACTGTACAGGGTCGTAGTCGTACCCTTGCTTAATTGACTTGCGTATGGTCGAAAGGATTTGCTTGGTGAACATGAGATGTGTAGAAACCAACCACGCATGGGCAGAGGTCTGACAACTTAGAATCTTAGATGGCGAACCGTAGAAGTTACAAACAAACAGAGAACTAACATGAAATCTAACAATTGGCCGCCCATTTGGAAAAAAGGATTTCCAGCAGATGGAACAAGGAAGGACAATGAAGGCCTTCGCCTAGCCGAGAGCCCTGGACGAAGGTATGAGGAGTGAAAGGTGGGCCCAAGCCTGATTAGGGTTTCATAAATATGTCCAACTACCTCCCTTTATACAGAGTTTGAGTCCCTCTTTTATAGGGCACTGTTTACTAAGGCTACTCTCTACAATTCTACCCCTTGTCGGTTATGGTACATTCTCGGAATATCCCTATGCCAATACAAGCCACTAGGGGTACTATGAGTGCCTTCTTCTCCAACCGCCCTTTCATGTCGAGTCATTGCCGATGGCCCATCGTCGGCCCATGGGCCAGTGCTACCGTTGAGCCGGAGCTCTCCTAAGTTCCGGGTCCTCCGCCCGGGGCGCCTTCGCCAGGACCTCCGCTATCATCGCTCGGACCGTGATCTTCGCCTATGTTGGTGGAGCCTTTGCCACAACCTCTAGGCCTTCACCCGAAGCGACCGGCCGAGTGGAGGTCTCCTTCGATGCCTTCGCCCAACCTCTAGGCCTTCGCCTAGAGCGACCGGCCGAGCGGAGGTCTCCTTATCCTTTCCCTGCAAGTTGCCCATAAAACTAGGAAAGTTGTTAGTTCTTTACCGTCATCATGAACCCTAGCCTCCGCGACTCGTAATCGTGTCCCAACAGTTCCCCCTATGAGGGCATGGTCTGATGTTGTCGGGCCTTGTCCTCATAATTAGGTTTTCGGGTTCTGAGGCACTGAGGCTTTTGTGTATGTGGATGCTTCTCCTCCTTCCCCCCTAGGTCACCCGGATCAGACCATTGCCTTGTTGATGTGTCACTATTTTATTGGCTGCGGTGTCTCCACAACCGATGCGCTGCCAAATAGACGCGACCGTTGGCTCTAGAATTTGAAGCGACGGGGCGGGGGCTATATAAGGGGCGGTAGGTGAAGGCTTCCCCGTCCCCTTCTGAGCCATCGATTTTGGTACAATCACTTTCTAGGTTCTTTCTTCTTTGATTAACCTTGGCTTAGTTGTCGCTTGCCTTCGCTTCCTATTGCCGTTGCTTGATCTTGAAGTGGCTTCACCTGTTAGTCCTCCTCCCCGCCGGGCTACTTTCTTCGGTCCGTATCGCTGTCTTCTCGGCGTTAGAGCGAGTGGGTGGTCTGCGTGCTTTGAGTGTATGATTGTCAGTGTGGAGGCGTTGGGGCTTGAGGAAGATCTTTCTGGAGTGGAGGCTTCCGTCGCTGATTTGATAACCGTTGAGGAGGCAGGAGATATGGCTGGCCCATCCAGGACATGGGATTTTGGACCTTCGCTCATGATGAAGGACATGATCGAGGAGTTGTGGCAGTTGGGCTGATTTGGTGAGGCTAAAGTGAAGCCTCCGCAGGGGGAGACAATTCCTAAGCTGCAAGCCGCTGATGCCGTGGTTTTCAAGGACTTTTTCCTTTGCAGCCTTTGCTTTCTAGCAGTGCGCTTCCTTCGCCAAGTCCTGGAAGCGTTCGAGGTACAGCTGCATCATCTCACTCCCAATGGTATTGTTACTTTAAGTTCTATTAGGCCTACTTATCTTACGGTGCGGAGCCCAACATCGGTACTTTCTACGAGTACTACAAGCTCCAGCACCAGCCTAAATGGGTTGGTGAAGGCCAGTTGATAGCTTAGTATGGGAGCTGCACTTTCATGCCCAAGAGGAATCAAAAAGGGGAGAAGTTGGAGATTTCTTTCGCTCAGAAGAACAAGTGGAGTAAAGACTGGATGCATTATTGGTTCTATGTCAGGACTGGCGGTTTGACCTCTATGGATAGCAAAGGGAAAAACACACCCGCTACCCATTGGCATCCGTGATGTCCCCATTGAAGCCTTTGACTCAAGGAACTCTGGGTTCGGTGACTTCTGAGGGGCGTGAAGCCTGCGATAAGGCTTTTGCTTTGGCCTATCGGTACTCCAGAGGCTAGGATCTGGTGGAGGAAATGGTTGCGGCTAACTGCTGGCCGCTTGGTAGGAATAGACCCACCATGACCATTGAGATGGTCAACCTTCCTATTTTTAGCGAAGGAGTCGGGGTTCTCTTCCCTCAGTTCGGTTTTCAACCTAAGGAAGGCCATGCTGTTGAGAAGATTGTGAAGTCTATGGAGGTGGGGGTTCGAGAGATACTCGACGAGATGTCTGATAAGGAGTATCTGGCACATAGGGCCATCGCCGGCATGATGCCCCGTCTTTATCGCGTTTTTGAGGAATTTGGGATTCATCATGAGGAGCATGATGTGCCTGTGAAGGTACATAAGTCACCGAAAGATAAGGCAAATAGGGCCGCTACCAAGAACGCGACTGCTGCGGCTGAAGCTAAGAAGAGAAAGGGTACTAGCACATCTAAGATTATCGGTAAAAGACATAAGACCACGGGTGCTTCTACTGCCGCCTCTGCCACTGCCTCCACTGAGGCCGATGAGGAGGTTGTGGAGAATGCTAGTGGAGGCTTGGCTTCCATGGACGTGGGATGGATGGCGATCATTCTGCCGCTTCTTTAGATCTAGGTGGTGACAATTTTGTCGACACCGCCCTTCAAGGAATGGGCGGTGGCCCTACTGCTGAACCCTCTGTCGTGGCACCTATGCCCAGTGTTTTGGGTGATGACTCTTCCGGCACCGAGGGCGAAGGTATCGGCAGTGGCAATGCTTCTTCATCAAGAGAAGGGGTGGCCGCTAGCGTCGACCATCGTCATCCTGCTGCTGGTCTTGTGGAAGTGTGAAAGGTCCTAATGGCTAGAGGGGGGGTGAATAGCCTAATAAAAATTTCTACAACAACACTTAACAAAATGGTTAGACAATTATGAGGCGAAGCAAGTGTTGCGCTAGCCTACTCAAAATGCAAGCCACCTACCACAATTCTAGTTTAGATAGTGTCTATTCACACAATAGCTATGACACTACCCTATGTTAGTGTGCTCTCAAAGGCTAACTAAAGAGCCACACCAACCAAGCAAGCAAGCTCTCACAACTAGCTACACTAAAGAGCTTGTCAACTAGTTGCGGTAAAATAAAGAGAGTGATCAAGAAGGTTATACCGCCGTGTAGATGAAGAAATCAATCAATCACAAGGATGAATAACAATGAAGACCAATCACCTCGGAATCAATGATGAACACAATGATTTTTACCGAGGTTCACTTGCTTGCCGGCAAGCTAGTCCTCGTTGTGGCGATTCACTCACTTGGAGGTTCACGCGCTAATTGGCTTCACACGCCAAACCCTCAATAGGGTGCCGCACAACCAACACAAGATGAGGATCACACAAGCCACGAGCAATCCACTAGAGTACCTTTTGGCTCTCCGCCGAGGAAAGGTCAAGAACCCCTCACAATCACTACGATCGGAGCCGGAGACAATCACCACCCTCCGCTCAACGATCCTCGCTGCTCCAAGCCATCTAGGTGGCGGCAACCACCAAGAGTAACAAGCGAAATCCATAGCAAAACACGAACACCAAGTGCCTCTAGATGCAAACACTCAAGCAATGCACTTGGATTCTCTCCCAATCTCACAAAGATGATGAATCAATGATGGAGATGAGTGGGAGGGCTTTGGCTAAGCTCACAAGGTTGCTATGTCAATGAAAATGGCCAAAGGTGTGAGCTTCAACCGACCATGGGGCTTAAATAGAAGCCCCCACAAAATAGAGCTGTTGTACCCCTTCACTAGGTACAACGCAGGGTGACCGGACGCTCCGGTCCAATCGATCGGACGTAGCACTGGATGCTCCATTCGTGAATACTGGACGTGTCCGGTAGGTTGACCGGATGCATCCGGTCACTCCAGGACCACCACGTGTCTAGTTCAAGACAAGGTAGCCGTTGCAGCCCACACTTTCATGTGATCGGACGCTCAGATCGGACGCAGAACTACAAATGACCGGACGCTGAGCCACCGAGTCCGGTCAAGTCCAGTAAGCATCCATGTTCGACCGGACATGTCCGGTCACTCCGGACCGGATGCTGCCAGCGTCCGATCAACTGCGCTACTGAACACTGACCATGCAGATTCATATCGGACACGTCCGGTGTGACGACCGGACACGTCCGGTCACACTGTGCAGTCCAGTCCTGAGCCACATACCGGACGTGTCCGATCTCCATATCGGACGCGTCCGGTCACTCTGTGACCAGCGTGACTAACTTGTTTTCAACTCTATCTTCTTCACCCTTGCTCAAATGTTCCAACCACCAAGTGTATCACCTTGTGCACATGTGTTAGCATATTTTCACAAACATTTTCAAGGGTGTTAGCACTCCACTAGATCCTAAATGCATATGCAATGAGTTAGAGCATCTAGTGGCACTTTGATAACCGCATTCTAATATGGGTTTCACCTCTCTTAATAGTACGGCTATCAAACCTAAATGTGATCACACTCTCTAAGTATCTTGATTACTAAAATAAAATGGCTCCTACAATTTATACCTTTGCCTTGAGCCTTTTGTTTTTCTCTTTCTTCTTTCCAAGTCCAAGCACTTGATCATCACCATGGCGTCGCCATCTTTATGATCTTCATTTGCTTCACCACTTCAAATGTGCTACCTATCTCATGATCACTTGATAAACTAGGTTAGCACTTAGGGTTTCATCAATTTACCAAAATCAAACTAGAGCTTTCAAAGTGTTTGAGGATGAAGCGGAGGTGAGTTCTCTAGCTGCTCCATTCTAGGGCATGGCGTTTTAGGCCACAAGTCATCATGCTGAGGATGCTGGTGCCTCAGATGTTGTTTCGAGCCCTCTGCATCTGGGTGAGTTATCTTTTAACTTTGTTTTTTTCTTGCTATTTGTGCTTTTAGTTTTACCGGAACTTGACTTATTTTGATTGTTTCAGCGGGTTTGACGAAGGCCCTTGGGAACCCTAACGCAAACCCTAATGATCCTTTGGGTGTGGACCTTGTTCAGATCGGCTTGGGAGGAGCTTTGAGGCCTTCGCTTGTGGGTGCGACTCCTCGCCCATCTGCCCCGGGCCTAGCTGTCGACAAAGGTTGGTTCTGCTTGTTTTTTATTTCTATGCTTTCCATTTTTTTGAGTTTTACTGATGTTTAGTTACTATTTTTAGGTGCCTCTAATAGCACAATAAGTGGATGGGCAGATACTCTTGAAGCTGTCTATAATGATATAGGAGGTTGATATTTCTATTTTTTTTTGTTTTCTTGGTTTTGGTCTTACGTTTCTTACGCGTGATTTGTTATTAGGTCACCTCCACCACCACTTGAAGAGTGTTGATTACTTCAAGCTACTGCGGATGAATTTGGAGTAGCAATGCGTGGTACATTTTTATTTTCATTTTTCCTATCGTTGTTCTGCTGTGCTGCTGCTGACCTTTGACTTTACAGAGCCATTATCTTTCGGAGGCTATCGAGGAGCGTGGTATGCAGGAGGTGGTTGACCGCAACCTGGCCATCGAGGCCCTAAAGAAAGAGGTGGACACTCTTGAGGCTGAGAAGACCTGGCTTGCGGGGGAGGTTGGTAGCCTCCACACTACCCAAGCTGACTTGGATGATCTACAGAAGAATGTTGATTCGTTGAGCAAAGAGGTGGATGGCGCGAAGGCTGACGAGCAATTGGCTATTGAGTGCGCCCTAAAAGCCATTTAGATCGCTGATAACCTTCGCAAGCAGATGGATGCCGAGAGGGAGTCCAACACTGCCTTGAAGGTGCAAGTGGACATGCTATCTAAGCACCTTGAAGACACAAAATCTATTGGACTTGCCACAGGTAAGCTTTGTGTGGGTGCCCTTGAGCAATTCGGAGGCTCTACGTCGCTGCTGCCCTCTGAGCCTTCGGCATTCAATATCTTTTCTTGGATGAAGGCCAACTTCCTGAAGCTCCCTGACTTTGTTGGCGGCGCTATTGACTTTGGAGCCTTGGCCTCCGCCACCAACCTTTCGAAGATGCTGGTGCAGGATGGTTGCCCGCATGCCAAAGATGTGAAGAAAAGAGACCTTAAGGGTCCGACCGATCTTGGAGCCACTTCACACGATATCAGAAGATCAGTTCGCCACTTTATGAAGTCGTTCTGGGTGAAGTTTGGTCGAGCGGAGGCTCGCTCGATGGTGGAGGCACGCCGAGCTAAGGTTTGGTTTTCCTTTGTAGCTTATTGTTTTTTGCTTAAGGTTTCTACCGCTTGTTTGTTGTTTTTATAACTTTATATTATTTTTTACAGGAGTTGCAGAAAGAAGGAGGCTGCGCATGGTGCTACTAGGGTACAATCTTCCTAGGCTATGGAGGCTCCGGCTCTGAAGGCTCCTTCCCCTGCTGCCGAGGTCCTGATGTCTAGGAAACCTACGCCTACCCCTGCTGACCCGAAGGTGTAGTGTCTAGGTTTTAGCTAGTTTTTAGGCTTGGTCAAAGGTGATGTGCTGTAGGCGCCTATCCTTTTGTATATATCTAGGTCTGAATTGTGAACTTGTCCTGCGCAGGTCTCCTTCTCTAGGCCTGCGCATGATGTACCTCCTATTACTATGTATTAACACAGGATTTATGTTAGTGGTAAACTATGGCAATATTGGAGGGAGGCTTTTCCCCGACGTTCTGTTTGTGACACGTTTGCTTTCGTGAAGTTCGATATTGATGATGAACGTGCGGAGTTTACTAGGTCGCTAGCCTAGCGAGGGCCTCAACCTTAGTTTCGTGTTGATTTATTTGATTGGCATTCGCACCCTTGTAGCTATTACTTGGAAGGCTTCACGCCTTTTGTGTTTTGCTTTTTTATTGCCTTTGGGCATTTGTATTATTGTGCTTCTAATGCGCTGTTGTTATAATCATATCTATATTTCTAATGCACTTTCCCTGTACTGTTTAGCTGTGCGCTTGTTTTATAAAAAGATTCTTACTATGAGTTTTTGCTGGGCCGAAGGGTTAAATTTTCTATGGCTTACTTTCTCTCTCTTGCCTCCGCTTCTTTCTTCTTTGGTTGAAGTTGAGTATGAGTCTATGTGTTCTCGCAGAAAGGTTGGGGTATTAGTCTTTGATCTTGCGCGCCTTTCGGAGGCTTTGGTGTTTGTTTTGCCACTCTAGCCTTTGTCTTTGAGCTTGCTTGGAGTTGATAGGGATGCCATAGCACGTCACAATGGAGAAGCTAAGGTGCTCGTATTTGATCTTGCTGATGTTGCGAAGGCTTTGGTACAATTTGAGCATTCATCAGAGGCACTAGTCTTTATTCGTGATGCTTCTCCAGATGCCACAGAGCAATTTGAGCAAGCAATGGAGGTCAAAGAAGCATTTCTTGGACATTGTCTCCGCTTGCGCCTGGATTGTTTTGTTTTTGCCTTTGGCTATGCTGGAACAATTGTGCTCCCATCAAATATGGTTGATGCCGAGTTGCGCCAGATGGTGTCTTCGGTTGCGGGGGGATGTTACGAGCCTTCACGCGATACCCTCCAGCAACCTCTAACAATGACCGCTTGCTGCCGGACTATGGTCATACAACACCCCGTGGAGGCTATATGACACCAAATGGAAGATGCATACAACCTCAACGTGGCCTTCGCTGGGTTGCGCGAGCTACTGGATTTATGAGTCTTCGCACGGTACCTTCTGGTCTCTCATTTCTATGGAAACGCTGGCTTCCATTTTTCTCTTGCTTTGCCCTATAGTACACTGGCTCTTGGTTGGTTTGGCTTCCCCCCTAGCACTCTTCTAGAGGTAGGGGTGTGAGAATGCACTAACTAGGGCTAGTGCTAGGGTAAGGCGCTGGATTTTATAGCCTACTACTTGTACGATTTAATAAATCTTGGTGGTTGGCCAATATTTATTGCTTAGATACATTTTGAAGTCATGATAAGACCAATGGATTTCTTTGTACCTGGCATATCTTTGGTCTTTATTCTGGTTGTACCTTAGCTATTAATTCCTAATAGTTATCTGGTGCTTGATAAGGACAGGTCTTCGCCATGTGCTTTCTAGCCCGATACCTACGGCGAAGGTAGGTCTTTGTCGGGTTTTTTTTGGCCTTTTGGCCATTTTGATAAATCCTTGATGCCTGAATGTGAACAGGGCTTTCTCAAGGTTGCAGGCTAATTTAGCCATGGAGGTCGTTCCATGCTTCAGAGCCTTCGTCTAAAGCATTAGAAGGTCCTCTTTGTCGTAATGTTGTTGTCGAATGTTGTGGCTCTGTTGCTAGCCACTTTCGACCTTTCATTTTTCATGTTATTCTTGGGGGATTCCTCTTTATATTTTTAGAGATTTTTACATGGGACCTACCTCATTAAAAACCTCACCTCTGCTAGGAGCCTCCTTTGTGAGAAAAATAGTACATGGCCTTTTGCATGAAATGTAAAGAAAATACAAAAACTAGGAGAGGCGTGGTGACCTTCTCTTATAGTTCCATGGAGGCCACCCTTCTTACATTTAGATGTAGAACCTACGCAAGCTGTCGATGTTCTAGGTGTGAGTTGTTGTTTTGCCTTCACCGTCAGTCAGGTAGAATGACCCTTGTCTTTCGGCAGCCTTCGCCATGTATGGGACTTCCCATTTTTGTTGAAGCTTTCCAACATTTTCTGCATTAGGTTTCCTTCTGAGGACTAGGTCTCCATCTTGTATGAGTTTTCTAATCACTTGGCTGTCTCTCCACTTTTTGGTTTGATCTGGGTGCTTTGTGATGTTTTCCACTGTTTCCAATCTTGTGCCTTCGATTGTTTCCTTGGAGTACTTTTCATCCTCTGCCAAGGCTTGTTTTATGATGCGGAGGCTTTGATGCCTGATTTCTTTGGGCAGCATTGCTTCTTCACCGTACAAGAGTTTGAACGGTGTAAAGCCTATTATTCTGGAGGCTGTAGTGTTATGGGACCATACTATCGGCAGTTTCTCTACCCATTTGCCCTTGCGGAGGTTGAATAGAGGCTTCAATATTGCTAAGAATATTACTCTATTAGCTCTTTCCACCGCTCCATTTGATTCTGGGTGGTAGACCAAAGTGAAGGCTATCTTGGTGCCTATACTCTTGCAGAATTCTTAGAATTTGTCGGAGTCAAATTGTTTTCCATTGTCAACTAGTAAGGTTCTTGGTACTCTAAATCTACAAATTGTGTTCTGCCAGAAAAACTTTTTCACTGACTCTAATGTGATTGTAGCGAGTGGCTTAGCTTCAATCCATCTTGTAAAACACTCTATCGCTACCACTACAAACTTGATCCCCCTTGTGATGGTGGTAACGGCCCAACTAGGTCCATGCCCCATCTCTGCATGGGCTAAGTGCGTGGGATGAGTTTTACTATAGTCAAAGGGTTTGACTAATGTGGGGAGGTGCTCTTGCATGCTTGGCATGTCTTGACAATCTCTTCTGCGTCTTTGATGTGCGTAGGCCAATAGAATCCTTGCCTAATGACCTTCATAGATAGTGCCCTCAGACCGATGTGTGAGCCACATAACCCTGAGTGGATTTCTTGTAAAAGGTTTTTGCCTTTGCGCTGAGGTATGCACTTGAGCAGTGGTTGGACAACCCCTTTCTTGTACAGCATTCCATCTATAAGCGTATAGCTTCTTGCTCTTGCTATCATTCTTGCTTTGCTCGCCTCATCTTTTGTGTGATGCACGTTGTTCAGGCAATCTATGATTAACTGCCTCTAGTCTTCAGACTTAGTAACTAAGACTATTTTGAATGCCTTCGTTGTTACCTATGTTGCTGGTGCTTGTAGCACTTGGTAAAAGGCTCCATTCGGTATGGGCAAGTTGTTTGCTGCTGCCTTGACCAGCTCAATCGCTTTCGCATTTTCTGCTCTTGGTATATACTGCAGGGTGAATCCCTAGAACCTCCGCTCAAGAGCCCTTACTGTGGCTAGGTATTTGACCAATTTTGGTTCCTGTGTCATGTATTCTTTTTTGACTTGTCCTGCTATGACTTGGGAGTCTATTTTTGCCAATAATTTTTTTTGCTCCGAGTGCCTTCGCCTTGTTGAGGCCTAGTACGAGGCCTTCGTATTCTGCTATATTATTTGTTGTCTTGAATTCTAGTCTTGTTGCATACTTAGTGCGGAGGCCAAATGGTGCTATTAAAATGATGGAGGCCCTAGTGCCTAGATGTCCCCAAGCTCCGTCTATGTAGAGTGTCTAGATTTGAGGCTAAGGCTGCGGGGTTTGGTGTGCCGAAGGTGTCCAATCTACCATGAAATCTGCTAGCGCTTGTGATTTGATTGCTATTCTTGATACATAGTTGAGTTCGTATTGGGATAGTTCTATTGCCCATTTCCCTATTCTTCCAAAGGTTTCTTTGTTGCTGAGTATGTCCTCGAGTGGTTGCGAAAAGGGCACTATGATTTCATGTGCCTAAAAGTAGTGCTTCAGTTTTCTTGAAGAGATCAACAGTGCATATGCTATTTTTTCTATCTCTGTATAGTTCAATTTTCCTCTTGATAGGGCTTCTGAAATATAGTAGATAGGCTATTGAATGACCTTCGACTCTTCTTCTTTCCCTTCAACGAGCACTCCACTGACCGCATGGTTAGAGGCTGCAACATATAACAGGAATGGAGCCTCCGGATCCGACACTATCACCAAGAATCTGGTAGCCAAATAATTTTTAAGCTATTGGAAGACCTTCGACTAATCTGGCCCCCATTCCATCTTGTCTCTGCCTCTCAAAGCTTTGAAGAATGGGAGGCTGCGTTCTGCTGACTTTGAGATGAATCTATTTAGGGCTACTATTCTTTTGATGAGTTTTTGGACTTTCTTTTTGTTTGATGGTTCCACCATTGAGATTATGGCCTTCGTTTTGTCTGGGTTATCCCTTATACCTCTATGCCCTATGATGTACCCGAGCATTTTACCTCTACTCATACCGAAGACACACTTTTCTAGGTTGAGTTTTAGCCCGGCTTCTCTTAGATTGGTGAAGGTTTTCTTTAAATCTGCTATGTGATCTCCTTCATTCTTGCTCATTACCACAATATCATCAACATAAGCTATAATGTTTTTCTGTAGCTATGGGCCGAGGACCGCCTTCGTCATTCTAGCGAAGGTTGATCCTGCATTCTTTAGTCCTTTAGGCATTCTAGTGTAACAATAAGTTCCAAAGGGGGTAGTGAAACTTGTCTCTCCTCATCTTCTTTGTTTAGCTAGATCTGGTGATATCCTGAAAAGCAGTCTAGGAGGGAAAAACGTTTGCATCCTGCCGCCTTGTCGATGGAGGCATCTATCCTTAGTAATGGAAACATGTCTTTCTTGCATGCTTTGTTCAGATTTGTGAAGTCTATGCACATTCTCATCTTTCCATTTTTCTTTGGTACTAGTACTACATTTGCCAGCCATTCTAAGTACTTGACTTCTCTAATGACATTTGCGTCAAACAGTCTCTGTACTTCACACTTTGCTGCTAAGATTCTATCCTCTGACATTTTCCTTTGTCGCTGCTTCTTTGGTTTTATTCTGGGGTTGATGTCAAGGGAGTGTTGTATAATATCTCTGTTGACTCCTTTCAGGTTGGAGGCTGACCAAGCAAAGACGTCTTTATTCTTGGCTAAAGTTTCTATGAGTTCTGCTTCTTCTTTCGATAGGTTGCCTCCGATAGTGACCTTTCTGTCTAGGACTACATTTCCCAATGGGACTGACTTTGTTTCTTCTTGATTTTTGAGATCTATTTTTTCCTTCGGCTTGTCCGGAGGCTTCGGCAAGTTGCTTTTGGTTGCTTCGACAGAATTGATATTGCGCTTCGATTTGTAGATAGCTCTTTCTATGTTTCTTGCCTCCTTCTGACTGCTGTGGACTATGATGGTTCCGTGCAAGGCTGGCATTTTCATACACAGATAGCCCATATGGATGGCTGCATTGAACTTGTTTGCAAATCCTCTTTTGAAGATGGCATTATAGGGGTAGTAGAGATCTACTACATCGAAGGTCACATATTCTATTCTTGCATTTTGCAGACCCCCCGAAGGAGACTGGCAGGGATATTTTTTCTAATGCATCAATCTTTTTTCCTCCGAAACCAATTAATGGTGAGTCCGAATGCTGCAACTGACTTCTACTTAGCTTCATCTGGTCAAAGGCATTGACAAAGATAATATCTATAGAGCTTCAGAGTCTATGAGAACCCTATTGATTTCCCATCCTGCAATGTTTGCCTTGATCACCATGGCGTTGGTGTGAGGGTAGCTTTCTAGCTGCAGATCTTGTTCTAAGATGGTGATTGGCATCTTCGACCAATCTATGTAGCGCATTAGGCCTTGAACTGCTATGTTGTTGATCAACCTAAGGTGATCTTTCTTCTGCTTCTTTGTCTAGAATTCCAGCGAGGAGCCTCTGGCTATAGGCAACATCATGCTGATGGTGGGTAGGGGTGTGTGAGGGTTGAGTTAGTTTTCTGGGTTGGGTTCATTTTTGGGTGTTGCCAACTGTGTTGGTGGGGGCGGAGGCAATGCCTCTAGTTGCCTATTGTGCACTTGAGATGGTTGGTTGGTCTCAATGAATGTTATGTGTGGAGGCCTCGGGTTTATGTAGGTGAGGTTGGCTTCTGCCTGTTGGTTGCTAGTCTACCCCTGCTAATGAGTACTTGGTCGCCATGTGGGTAGGAAATTAGGATAGTAGGCGGCAGCTAAAGTGGATGGGTGAATTTGGGTAGAATTTAGGCTTGGGTATATTGGGCAGTATTGCTGCTAACGGGATGCTGCGAAGGTATGGTTTACCTCTCTTGCGGGTTGTTGTGGTGGAGGTTGTGGATTTGCTCTGCTTTTGATCCTTTCTTGGGTCTCCTTAGCATCTGGGCAATTTCTAGTGATGTGCCCTTTGTTCTCTTCATGAAAGAAGCAGTACTGCCTTCGCTGCCTTTGGTTTTGGTTTCTATTCTAATTCATGCCTTGGTCATTTCCTTTGCCTTCGGATTGTTTCTAAGGCACATTGATTGGGCTTGCCTTCACCGATTGCTGCCCTTGCTGGCTGCTTTCTTGCTGTTCTATATTAAAGACTTGCTGGTTTGCCCTTGCTATCATTGTGGCTGGCCTTGGCATCTATTGCCCTTCTAGTCATTCCTGCTATTGCCCTAGAACTGCTTGCTTTGGTTTTGTTCTTCTAGCCTTCTATGGAGGTCATTGTCAGATCTGCAATACTTCTAAAATTCGCTATAAAGGTCTTTGATGGTTCTTGGCTTTTCCCTAGCTAGATGAGTTGTGAATGGTCCTATGCGAAGGCCTTTGATTGCTGCTTTAATAGCAACGTCCTCTGGGACATTGGGTGCTTTTACTTTCTTTTGCACGAATTTATAGAAGTAGTCTTTTAAGGCTTCTCCTTGATTTTGCTTGCACTGAAATAGATCCATGGAAGTCAAGGATTCACTTGTGAATCCCTTGAAATTTGCTAGGATCTTGTCGCATAGGTCTTCCCATGAATACATAGAGCTTGGCTTCAGCATCAAATACCAGGCTAGCGTGTTGCTTTTAGCTATGATGACAAAAGATTTGGCTAGCATCGCTTCGTTTTCACTAGCAGAAGCTACTGTTGTCTGAAAGCTCATGATGAATTGGCGTGGGTCTGATCTTCCATTGAATTTAGGCAAAGTGATGGGTTTGTAGGAGGGAGGCCAGGGTGAGCTCTAGATGCCTTCGGATAGTGGTGATTTTGAATCAATGGTTTTGTGGGTTTGTGGCAAAGTGTAGGGTGTGCCGAAGGTTGAGCTATTGTATGTGGCAGGGGGTTGGGTTGGCTTTGATTTGCTGAGTGGAACTGGTTGGACGTATTGAAGCTAGATTGCGAAGGCTGCATACTTTGTATCTCGGCCTGTAGGACAACTAGCTGTTGCCTGATCTCCGCCGCTTGAGCTGATGTTTGGGCTACCTGCTGATTTGCAGCGAAGGTTGTCGTGACCCTATCTCTTTCTTGCTGCATGCTCTGCAACTGAGACTGTAATTGTTGAAGCTCTTTCTCCGGGGTGGGATTTGGGGCTTGCTGCTCCTTTGATGCCAGAGGCTGGTCTTCGATGGGTGGGACCTCTATAGTTTGGTCTTCTAGGGTGGTGGCGTAGGTGCTTCGAGTGCTGCGCCTGGGTCTTCCCCTTGGTGTGGGATCCACAAGTGCCCTTGCTGAGGCTGCTCGTTACCTTGCCATTGTGGGTTTTTCTTGGCCAACACGCGGTGGGCGCCAATGTTGGAAAAAGGGATTTCTAGCAGATGGGACAAGGAAGGACAACGAAGGCCTTCACCCAGCCTAGAGCCCTAGGCGAAGGTATGAGGAGTGAAAGGTGGGCCCAAGACTGATTAGAGTTTCATAAATGTATCCAACTACTTCCCTTTGTATAGAGTTTGAGTCCCCCTTTTATAGGGCACTATTTACTAAGGCTACTCTTTACAATTCTACCCCTTGTCGGTTATGGTACATTCTCAAAACATCCTTATGCCAATACAAGTAGCTAGGGGTACTATGGGTGCCTTGTTCTTCAACCGCCCTTTCGTGTTGAGTCATTGCCAACAGCCCATCGTCGGCCCATGGGCCAGTGCTACCGTCGAGCCAGAGCTCCCCTAAGTTCTAGGTCCTCCGCCTGGGGTGCCTTCGCTAGGACCTCCGCTATCATCGCCCGGACCATGGTCTTTGCCGCAACCTCTAAGCCTTCGCTCGGAGCGACCGGCCGAGCGGAGGTCTCCGTCTTCTTTCCCTGCAAGTCGCCCATGAAACTAGGAAAGTTGTTAGTTCTTTACCGTCATCGTGAACTCTAGCCTCCGTGGCTTGTAATCATGTCCCAACAGCCCCCTCAAGACTGACCAAATTTTAGGTTGTTTGGTTTATTTGGTTGATTGCATTGTTCAGTCCAATAATGGTGACCGACTGATCGGACATGCCATCTTACACATTGATCTGACCTAGCATAGTCTTTTTATAAGTTCTCTAGAAGAATTCCTGTTGGTTTGAGCTACACTAGTGCATGTTTATATGCATGGTTATTAGTGAAGCTTGCTCGGTAAGGAGAGCATTTAGTGTAGATTATATATCTATATTCAAAACATGACGGATTCTTCTCGTACATCATCTATGTTTCTCTGACATGCGAGTCCATCCTGTCGTCTGCACCCTCTAGCTAGTTGTCCCTCATATCCCCTCTCTGAATCTAATAGATCCGTTGTCGGTGGTTCATTCGTATGCTCTTGCCTACCCGCTCTGATGAGGCAAGCGTGTGAGGTGATGATGACAGGTGCATGTACAAGTCAGGTGGACGGTGTTGATAGGAGGAGGTGGCGATGAGTGTGGGTGTCTTCTTGGACATGTCATGATGCTACCAATGAGTGGATGTGCAGTGGTGGCAAACTTCTATGAATGACGGAATGCATGACGAGGAGGCAAAGAGTGCCACAGGGATGACATGATGATGGAGTAAGGACTGAATGACACAAGACGTTGGAGGTCGAATTGGGCTCTAAAAAATTATGCAACTTAGCCTCTGCAAACTCTAAACCCCCTTTATCACTTTGACTCCTAAGTTCTTCCACAAAAGCAATTCTAATGTGTCCTTAGGGCCAACACAATAATCATGTCTTTAGCAAGGATCACACTAAGAGTAAGGTCCTTATATAATTAAGTATGAATCCTATGCTAAGCACACTAACATGAATCCTGGTTGTCACACAAGAAACTTGCAATCAAGAGAAGTAGAGCAAATGAAAAGCAAGGCAAAGAGACAACCATATTTTCCCCATGGTCTTAGGTTGTTGCCACAATCTCCTACTCCTTGTTGAAGAACCAAGAGTAACCAAGACTCGGCTTAGCTCGATCATCTCCACTAATCAATACTCGTTCACCACTCCAACATGGTGGGTTTCAAGACCATTAACAACTTCTAGAGCCTCCTTACAACAGATCCACGGAGAAAGGACACCAAGTGCTTCATTGACCTGGGTGATGACAGTAACCAAGAGTAATAGATCACCAAGCTTGAACTCAAGAAAACGCAATAGAGAACAGATAGCGCTCAATGCTAACACCAAAATCTCAGTTGGCTTGGGTGCTCCCCAAATGCTTTACTAGTCTCCCTATAAGTGCTGGCAACAATGAGGTGCAAAGGGTAGCACCAAATAAGCCAAGAGTAGCACTTGTATAGAGGGTGAAGAGGCGACTAGCCATTGGAAAAAGGTGATAGACGCAACCATGATTGGATGATCCTTTGGCCACCATTTGCTACACTAGTTCATATATTGGCGTTGCGCTGGCTGATTCCTCATATCTAGTTCCCTCACTTTGTTCGTGTGGGCTGGATTGCACCAAGGCTGAGATAATTTAGAACAAGCGTGTTTCTACACTCCATCCACCCTCCCAAGAACATCAAGATCACATCCAAAGCTAGGATATATACTTTATATAGTTCATCTTTATATGAGTGTTAGACCTTATAGCTTGAGAGAGCTTTAATTTGTCAGTTAAGGCTGTGTTGCCTTTTATCCTAGCAAACTAAAGCGCTTGAGGTCATCATCACTTTCCGGTGAAGGTGTGGAAGCCTTACATGCGGTGAACCTCCTATCTCCATGTGGTGCGGCATCATATCGGTGTGTTCGCGGTGGCAAGATGACCGAAAGATCCTGGTTGTGGTGGTGAGATTTCCCGACTCATGACACTAGCCTTTGGTGGGTGGAAACCTTCTCTGGTAAATTCAATACTGGGATCAAGACATACTTGGTGGCCGGGAGCATACCACGGTGGAGTGTACCTAAAGGTCAGCATCAGGCTTCTATTTTTTTTCTCCTGGTAAGTTAGGGTCTTGACCTGATAAAGATTATTCAATAGGTCATATCAAAGAGTCCACTCTCCATTGCACTATTCATATATAATTTTTTATTCTGTTATTTTGAAAAGTCAGCAGGAAAACTGTTCATTCAATTAAGAAGAGAAATAAGCAAGTTTAAGAAAGTTTTTCATATTACATGAAACTTTAAACTCGATATACTCAGGATGGGAAGGAGCATTCTGATCTATTCGGAAGGATTTTTTTTAGTGCATATACAAATGAAAGTTGTCATTTTTGTATGAACTTTTAAAAAGTAAGTTTGTATCCCAACTTTTACAACTTATATAGATGCAAAACATATGTACTAAGTTTTAAATTTTTTTGAAGTTACAAGTGCATTTCTAAAATTAGTTTTCATTCCACCACGTTTTTTCCCATCTTACGCTGGGTCCCCACATAACGTAAATTCTAATGTTATGGAAACAAAATTCCAGAGTTGAGAGCGAATATGGCTGTATTATTATCAACCAATACCAAATTTGCAACCAAATACAAAATGAAGTTGACATAATGAAACAAAACAATGGCAATGCAATAGCAACGTGCCAACGTAGAATAATAAACAGGAATCAAGATTACTGCACATTATCAGAACAGCTAGTTGAGGACCCGGCAGTTCCTCCTGATCTCGCCGCTGTCGCCGGTCTTCACCTGGACACTGGCCATCTTCACCATGGCCGCCTTGAACCTGTCCTCCCACCACCCGGGGATGTTGGCGTTGTCAGACACCAGCTTCGCCGTCGCCGGCGTCGCGAGGAGTGAGGCGTCCGACGTGAAGAGAACTCTGTGCGCCTGCACGTTCTTGTAGTACTGGTTGTCCAGCTTGTCGGGCGTCACGACGTCCTGCACGACGGTGGGGTCGTTGCTGGAGCTGGGGCTCGCCGGGCACTGGCCCCTCAGAGACGCGGCGAAGGAGGGGCTGATGTCCGACGGAACGGCGAGGCGGTCGGGAACGAAGGACGAGCAGTGGGACCGGCCGACGGTGTGCGCGCCCGAGAGCACGACCATGTCCTCGACGGCGAGGCCCTTGGCGGCGAAGCTCTGGACGAGCGCGGAGAGGTTGAAGGTCGGCGGCGGGAGGAAGTCGAGGGTGCGCGAGGCATTGGAGACGCGGCCGTCGAGGCGGCCGGCGGGCATGTCGAAGTGGACCCCGCGGCCACCGAGGAAGAAGGAGGCGTCGCGGGCGGCGAAGGCGACGATGTCCGCACAGGAGACGACGCCTGGGCACGCCCGCTCGACCGCGGCCTTGGCGGTGTCGATGACCTCGAAGCCCCGGAGGCTGGGGTTGTTGGGCGGGCCGAGCTTCTCTGGCTGCGGGTTGGCCGGCGTCGGGTCCAGGAGGACGGAGGCGTCGCAGCCCTGCGTATCATATTCATATCATGGCGTTGCATTGGTCATGGCGCGCGTGGCGTGGCGTCAGTGCGTGCAAGCCATCTCATGCAGGAGCAGTGCGTGTAGAAATAGAACTGAAGATGACTAATGTACCTCGACGAAGCAGTCGTGGAAGAGCATGCGAATGAGGCCGGCGCCGATGCCGTGGTTCTGCCGGACGGCGGCTCCGACCACGCTCTTGACGATGGCCTCGGCCGGCGGGCACTTGTGGTGGTAGTACCCCACCTTGAGCCCGCACGAAGCGGGACTCGGAGGACTGTAGTAACCAGCTGCTGCTTGGCATGCCGCTCCCAGGAGCAAGAACGCACATGAGAGCAGTGCAGCCACCTTGCTCGCCATCGCGCTTGCTCTGGCCACCGTCTAATCTCACAAACTTAACTGTATCTCAAGTGAGAAGAAGTTGAGTGGTGAGGTGCTATTTGCTTGCCACTCCGATCCTATTTATAGCTTGAAATGCTCGATAGGGTTTCTGGACGGATGACTTGTGAACGTTTGTTTATCTTGGCAAATGGCAACTAGTCGGCATGTCGCGGAAGGTACTGATGATTGATGAATACAGCTAATATGATGCTTGTCGTTGACGAGAGCAGAGCGATGTTTTGTAGTTCGTTAATTATGATTATGTTATATAAACTGGGCAGGTACGCGTACTTGTATAATGCTAATCAAAGGGGTTTGAAATTAAAAGCTTGCCTAGATGATGCATATGGAGGCTTCTGCGGAGCGTTTATGAGCTTGGAACGGAAGTCAAACATGGGCTATTGCTGATATGTTGGCTGCAGCTGGATTCTTGAAAAGCAGGACGCCCGCAGCCTGCGTCGTCGTAGACTAACAGCACAAGCTCTTGTTCATCGATTCCACAACTCAGAGTCGACTTGCTTTTGTACACCACTGCATCTCAGAGTTGGGGGGGGGGGGGGGGGGGGGGGGGGAAGCTACTTGTACGACGTACAGTGGTAGGAGTACATGCAGAACAAAGTAGACTTGCTTTTGTTCGAATTCCGCGAGGCACCTCAGCCTGGGCACATTTTAACCGCAAACCGAAAACCGAGCTGAACCGAACCGAACGAACCGAGCCGAAATATCTGTTTTTTCGGTTTTCGGTTTCGGTTTCGGTTTTTGCATATGGGAACTACGGTTCTCGGCTCGTTGATCGGTTTTGGCCTCCAGCGGAACCGAACAACAGAAGGACCTCCTCCGATGTCCAGTTTGGAGCCTACACACCATGCCCCGTCCCACCACCGTGGCCCAACAATCTGCTAGAGCCCAATAGGCAGCAAAGCCCTTCACAGCATCACTAGTCCACCAAACCTGTCGCAAGTGCTGCCGGCCGTCTGACCTCTCCAAACCCTAAGCGGCCAAGCCTAAGTCGCGCGTGAGGCGAGCAGGCGGCGGCGGCGGCGCAAGCAAAGCATGAGCGCGAGCGGGGCACCGTGGCCGCGCAAGCGAGCGGCAGCGGCAGCGGCGCCGATGCGAGCAGCGAGCAGGGTGGTGTGGCTGCGCGCAAGCGAGCTCGACACACAACGCGTCCGCACGTGGCGGCGTCGGCGCGATGGATGAGCGGCGAGCGGCTGCCGGCGCAGGGACAAGGGACGAGCAGCGGCACATCCGTCTGTGTGTTGGTCGAGCGTGTGGCGTCGTCTGTGAACCTGCAATTTTTTCTTCTCTGATCTAGCATTCTCGGATTCTCTCTTTCGATTTTTTTCTCTGTTCAAGCTTCAGCTTCGGTTAGTTCGGTGGAACCGAGAAACCGAACCGATTCAACCGAAACCGAACTCGACGGTTTTCGATTCTCCAGAACACCGATCGGTTGTTGATTCCTGGGAACCGAAGTTTGCAGCAACCGAACAAACCGAACCGATTTGTCGGTTAAAACCGAATGCCCAGGCTGAAAGGCACCTATACCAAAATTGATATGCTTAACTGTTAATTACAAGCTGACGAAACTGTGAAATAAGGACAACAAAATCTAACAAACAGCGGGTGGATGCATAACAAAGACAAAGTTTTAGGTTTATATATGCACAGCTATACAACACATCATTCGTGTCATGTCTTTACTTTCATCCTTGCTAATTTTATAAGCTAGCAGTATTTATGGAGAAGTCTTTTTTTTTGGCTATTCACCTTTTGTCTGAGTTTTTTTTTCATCCACGCAACATAGAAACCAACGAAAATCACCTCGGCTATCCACATAGAGGAGTTTGTGTCTCTTTGGATACGAATATAGGATGTGCACCTACAACAGGGCGTCCAGGACACCATCACCTGGTGTTGGACCAAGGATGCGAATTACTCCACCCGCTCGGCCTACATAATCCAATTCACAGGCTCGCTCGTCCCCTTCCGTACGGACTTGATTTGGAAAGCGCACGTGGAGAACAGATGCAAGATCTTCGTGTGGATCTTAGCGCAAGATAAAATTCTAATGGCACAAAACCTATAAAAGAGAGGGTGGCCACACCATCAACAATGCGTGCTGTGCAACGGTCCCTTAGAGACATGCCTCCACCTATGCCTTTGTTGCCCTTTTGCTAAGGCGGTTTATGATCAAATCCTCTCGTGAGAAAACTTCACTCAACTGCAACAACAGCCCCAGGTAGACCCCACCCATATCAGGTCATTGTGGGAAGACGCGGCAAGGAAAGTGCCAAGATCTGAGCGTAGGCGGCTTAACGGGTGGTAATCTACACCTTTTCGAATATATGGAAAGAGAGAAAAGAGAAATAGGAGAATTTTCGACAATAAGATAGAAACGGTGCCGCAAGTAGTCGCAAGGATAAAGGAAGACATAGAGCAAAGGAAGAGAGCACTCGATTATGTTTAGCTTACATGTTTATGGTGGGGGGGGGGGTAAAGCCATATTGTCGTTTGTCCTTGCTTGTACATAAACTTTCTTTCCATATCTTAATTGAAAGGCAGAGTTCCTGCTATTGCGTTAAAAAAAGAACCTTTGACCAGAAAACTACCTATACAGGATAAATTTGGCAAGATGGTTGTGTGCTTTTGTACGTAAAAATCTAAAATATATTTACTCTTTAAAATTCATAAGTTATTTATTTTAAATCAGAAAATAGGAAACCAGTACTATTTTTTCTCTAAAAATACATCTATTTGTCGATGTCTTAATGTCTTATTTGGAGATGTTCGTATTTTATTTGTTCTGTTCCTAGCATTTTACTGTTCATATTCATTTTCATCTTTGCTTATTTACATTGTGGTTGCACTACAAGATTGACTAGAGGGATATAGTGGACTATATATGAGTACAAAAACATCAAACGATATGGAATGACACCATCCTCGTAAGTGACACAAACGGTGATCGGCACAAAGGAATACCGCCATGCTTAGCAAACCTTGTTGGCTTTCACCTAGCCACAACATCCATGATGCATCAACCATTATGACCGCAGGGGATGTCACCTCACTACCCCAGATCACGACAATACTGCCGGTTCAAAACACCCCATCACTACCGGATTCTGAACCGTCACAACTAAACCGGCAGTGATAAGGGTTAGCTATCACTGTCGGTTCCTACAAACCGACATTGTTCTACAACTTCACTGTCGGTCCTTTACATAATCCGACAGAGTTCAGCTCCAACGACATAGCCGGTTCATGAGACCACCCGACAGTGTAACCTAGAACTTCACTATCGGTTTGTGTCTTTAGCCAGCAGTGTTGTCGTAACCATCACTGCCGGTTTGGGACAAGACCCGGTAGTGATGTCTAAGCCAACGCTGCCGGTTTATGGCTCAAGCCGGCAGTGCCATCTTGTCTATCACTGCCGGTTTGTTGCTAATCGGCAGTGTGGCCTGTTCGTATTTTATTATTTTATAATTTATTTTAATTTATATTTTTTCGTGGAATCGGGTTTCGCTTTATATACGCTACATAGATGACAGATCCATCAATATTAAACATTACAAATGTTACGGTTACAGTTCAAATGTTCTTATCAAGATCTCGATCCCTCAAAATAAAAAAGAAATTATTCGATAAGATGAAGCATGCTTCTCGGACTTCTTACAATAATCTAGCGAGCCGCTCTGGGCCATATTGGTCCTTGAACTTCACGGATTGTGCAATGGAAAATACTCTATCTTTTTCCAATACCTCGGCCAAGATGAATTTTGCTAACTCTGATTGCAGTACGACGATCTCCATGTCTAACAGCCTTTCGTGGTTATATTTCTTGCACTGTCGTTCAAAAAAGATGATATCCAAAGAGGAATCAGAAAATTATTTTGTTGAATTATTAACAGACATAAATGAAATGGGGATTATACACACGAATTTATCTACTTTTTCTAATTTCCCGCCAATGTAGCGAAGCATTGCCCACATTACATAAAACCCGCATTCATTGTTTCCTGTCGGCTATTTTAGGTACTTCCCCTCTATTTCGACAACCTTGAATGGGACCTACGTCCCACCGATATGTCTTCTTCGGATACTATGCAACATTAAAAGGAAAAACATTAGAAAGTGGTATGTGTGATTAGAAAATAATATGTTATTAGGATCGCTTACTAATTCAGCATTGCACCAGTGCATCTAGATGATGAAATAGTTTTTTCTTTGAGTCCCACACCTCGATCAAATTTTTAGCAAGATTGACACAAATGAAGACGAAATGGTTGCTGCAATCACAGAATCCTAATTATCAAATAATCTTAACGAAAAAAGAAGCATACAATAAAAAGCCGAAAACACATACTCGCAGTTGTAGGCTAGAAGTATGTGGGTTTTGTTCTTCATCTTGAATTCATCAAAAACATCAATCAATCTCTCTTTCAGGTCTTCCACGTCACATCCATGGAGGCCTAAACAAGTCTTCTCATTGACTCACAAGAGGTCCAAGAAGCCTATGTTATCCCATTTGCTTTTTAGTATGCAAAATTTTGCTATACACCTACATAAAATCATGGAAAATGCTCAAAAGTTAACAATTTGTGTCTCGAGAGAGTAGTTAATTGTAATATCGTGCGTGTAGGGTACTTACGTAGTCCACAACATCAACATTTTTGAATCGAGAGAGCGTTTCTGGTATAGCTGGAACAAGCACTCCCACTCGACATCGAACTTCTCTTCTTCAGGATAATGAAAAACATGTGGCGAACGGATAATAACCTCAAAACCAAAGTCCTCCGTCTTTGTTGCTTGAGCCATTTAATATTTATGCAAATGGCGCATATATGTTATCAAATTTTTATACTCGTCATCAAGAACCAAAAGATTGCCCCTTTCATACTTCATTGCCGGTGTTCTCGTCCCTTGTACATCATAATAGATGTTCGCGGCCTCTTCCATGGTTAATTCGGGGTTGTCTTCGACGTACTTCTGTATCTTCCTTAAATCTTCATTGTGTATTTCTTTGGCTCTTAATGTAGCATACTAATTCTGTGTTTGTCTTTTGAATTCAGACTTCAACAAACCCTAATGTAGAGAGGCACAGAGATTGAAGAAACTAACATAATCTTCCTTCGAGATGTGTGCTGTAACTTTTTCTTTCATCAAGTTTGTAACGTTGCCACTGAACGGCCTTTTGTTTTTTTGTTGGTCCACTTTGGGAGCATTAATGACCGAATCCACAGACCTTTTCTGCGACTACGAGGATGCCTTTGATCTTGTTTTGGGCTAAGGTGGAGGAGGAGGAGGATGATGACTAGAATTCTGTTTTTCCAGGGCTGATGAAGATGGAGGAGGAGGAGTCTTCTCTTTTCTCGTGGCTGATGAAGATGGAGTCGAATGAGGAGGAATAGAAGGAGACCTCTGTCTTCTCAGGGGTGATGGCATGGGATGAGGAGGGGAGTGATCTTTATTAGGAGATGGTGAGTGATCATCGCGGGTGGGTAAAGTCTCGCAGTCATCCTCATCATCAGAGGACAATTGGTGGTCAAGCTTAATGAAGCGCTTGCACCAGGCCACTTGAGAGCCCTTGTTATGACCAAGTTTTGGCCTGTCTTCCACTATGGGGTACTCACTGTGTATCTTGTTATACTTCTTATCAAGTATTCTGTCAATGGTGACGTGAGCGTACCCCTGTGGAATTGGGCGGCCATTAATGGTCCCGTCTCCTGCAGGCCTGGCCTGGCCGAGTGCCACCTTGTTCTTTATCCATTCCTAACAGATGTACAACTTGACATCGACGGGTTCAGTGATGTCGTCCACAGGATGAGGCACATTCGCATCTTCTTCGTCAAGCGAGGTCGATCCGCAACTACTGCGACCCCTCAACTGTGGGCTAAAGGCAGTAGGAGTAGGGTTTTGTGGTACTCTTGGCCCCTTGGACAACAAAATTTGCTGGACTCGTGCTTCAACAGTCGCCTCAATCCATGCGTCCATTCTATCTTCCATCTCTTTTAGTTGCCTCAAACACTCTGCCTCCTGTTCCACTCTACCCCTCGAGCGGCTCTGGTAAGTGTGAGATTCTTCGGAGAATGCTAGTTTCCAAGGAACAACATCGGTTCCTCTAGTGCGACCAGGGTGCTCCTTGGTTCCGAGTGCTTGGGTGAGCACGCCTTTCTCCCTATTAGAAGTGCGAGTCCCTTGCCTCACCTCCTCAGTTACCTAGGAGATCCTCTGGATGAGTTCACTCATGGGTGGATTTGTGGAGCTAAAGCTCCCATCCTCGGCAAGGCATACATTCCTCCCCATACAGTATATTACCAATCTTGACTCTCAATGGACGGTCTCAACCTAAACGCCTTCCTTAGCAAGGCGATCCATCTTTTCAAGTTCTGCTTCAAATTCTAGCATCTTTTTGGTGTAGCCTCGAGAGCCGAGATGATGAGGATTCATCGCTTTCTATGAGTTCTCCTTATTCTTCCTACTCAGTTCTAAGTACTCCTCGGATAACCTATATTCCTTGAAATACTGCCAGAAGTCCTTCTGCTTGCTAAACTATCCGCCATCGAAATCTGGCTCTTTATTTTGGAGGACAAAATGCTTATACAATGTCCCCTTGAAATTCTTGAAGCATGTCCCCATGATTTCTTTTGCTTTTTTCTTGACTACCTCCTTGTCATACTCTATTGGGAAAGTGAAATACTCTAGGATCTTGATATCCCATATGTAATCCTTCTCACTTTCAGAAACCCTCCATGAGTCATTATCTTTCCCAATCCACTTCCTGTATCTAATCGGGATGAAGTCCCTTACAAGTAACTCGAGGATAGTCTTGTATTTGGTCAAAGCTATAGGCAGTGAGAGTGGATCCCCAAATTCATCGAACTCAGTGATGTGCCAGTGTGCATTCCTACCAATAGGAAGCTTTGACATGCCTCGCTTGGAACTGGCCTTCCTACTACCTAAACCCTCTGGCTCCTCGGCCGGTGAAGGCTCATGCTGGAGACTCCAAGTAAGCTATGACCCTCTTAATTGATTAGTCAGATGGTCACATGTGGCTACATAGTCACATGGTACCAAAGTTATCTGGCCATCTTGGTCATTTTGACCCAGCTCGAGCAGGCCGGACAGGATCTATGGCTGCTCATTCTCACCGTCCTGATTGACACTATCACCGTTTGTCGGATCATGTGGCTCTCCCGTCCCAGCGACATCAGCCGCTTCTTGTTGCCAATCTATTCTTTGGCGATGGGGTAACAGGCGATGATGAGTCATGGCTATGACATAATTATGGTTAGTTTTGGCTACAGACAACTACTAATAGCAAATGCAAAAATAAAGAGAACAGAAACTTAGCATCAAACACAAACACCAAAATGATGCAGCAATTCCAAAAATGAGATGCAACCTAGTTGGGGAAGCTACACAGAAAACTAACTCATTGCAAGTGGTCACCCAAGTCACAAAAAAGGTACAAAACCAGTTCCTATCCAGTCTTCTGATGACACCAACTAGGATACAACATCAACAAAACCATCACGAGATAACACATGTTGCTGCAAATTAATACATGTACTGCAATTTTACACCTTGTATATTATACCAAGCGGCTTTGTTTTAACTGCTGTACCTGAATTCCGGTGCATGTTAACTAGGCAACAAATTTTAACAAACTATTACTTCCAATTCACACCACGGTATGAAAACACGCACAATTCATTCCACCACAATCTACTCTCGTATGCAATTGAAGCTCGTATGCAAGAAGGAAGGGGGCAGATCCTAGGTTGGCCTCGGCTAACCTAACATGCATTTCATCAAACACATAGCGGGCAGTGAGCCATGCACTCACCGTGGGGGGTGAGGAAGCAGTTGTCCATACGCTCCTGAAGGCCTCGGCGGTGGGAGTGCAGGCGTGGAGGAATGGGACATGGCTGGCATCGTGGACGAGGAATGAGGGCACAGACGGCGTGGTGCTCTAGCGTGGGGAGGTTCACGGCATTGCAGGCGCTGGCGTGGACTAATGGGGATGCATTGAGGGGACTCACGGGCATTAGCATCGAAGAAGAGGAACGGGGGGGGGGGGGCAGTGGACGGGTGCGCGGGGGGCGGTGGTGCCCGTTGGTGCGGGGTGGTGCTCCGGCGGTGCAGGGGGAGGGGTTGGCATGAGGTTGAAATGACTTTGAAAAATTTCACCCCGCGCCTTGTTTTTATCCCAATGGCTCATCACTGCTGGTTGCAAGGTCTAAACCGATAGTGATGAGGCAACATCACTGTCAGGCCATTCCTGGACCCGATAGTAATGGGGGTGCAACGGTTATGGGTTAAGTAGCATATTGTTTCCCTATCTTTCTAAATTCTTCGACTGGCGCAACAGTTAAGACCGCGCAATATAGCCCTCGACACCCGTGTTCGAGTCCCAGGCGGCACAATTTTTTGGTTTAATTTTATAAATTATTAAATGCTCTAAAAGGTCAAAAAGAAAAAATAAAATACGCCTTGACACACCTCCTATACTAGAGCAGTGGTTAAGACTCAGAACTCTGGTCTCCGAGACCCGAGCTCGAACCCGAGGGCTGGCACAATTTTTTTTAAATTTTTTTATAGATCACTGTCGGTTTTCAAAATCAAGCGATAGTGCATCATTGTCGGTTTCATCTGATCACTATCGATTTTTTTAAACCGGCAATGATGTTTATATATGTAAAAAATTCCTTTTATATACTGAATAAATAGAAGCATGTGTATTCCTACGTTGAAATGGCTTAATTTTTTTGGCAAGCATGTACACCCAAAGTAAGACCCCACATAGGATCTTAGGTTTTTCTGATCAGTTTTTATTTATTATATTTTTCTATGTGTTGAATGAGACAAAAGAGGGTGAATTTCATCTTAGACCAATACTTTTTTTCATTGACCTCCATAAAATTCTTATCCCTTGGGCACATGAGAGCCTGTGTAAAAGTTTGGCACCATTCTGGATCTTTTCATGGATAGACTCCATTCAACCTATAATTAATCAGTGACGTCGTGCGAAAATTCAATTAAACCTCAGAAAGTAGCAAACCATCTCTAGAAAATCCCAAACTTGGTGTTTCCTTCACCCGTGGCACGTGCAAGCCTGATAATAATTTTGAGACCATTATGACACCAAAATGCATATGAACCATAGAAACCTTGATAACCTATGTGTATAGTCATGGTTTGATGAAAAGACTTATGTACCTCTGTGAAACATGTATACTCCGCCTATGTCGAAGTGGCTTGAATTTTTTTTGGCAAGCATGTATACCCAAATTAAGGCCCCACACAAGATCTTAGGTTTTTTCTGCTCATTTTTATTATTATTATATTTTTTCTGTGCTGAATGAGACAAAAGAGGGTGAATTACATCTTTGACCCACTAGATTTTTTCATTGACCTAAACAAAATTCTGATCCCTAGGGCACATGAGACCCTATATAAAAGTTTGGCACTATTCTGGATCTTTTCGTGGGTAGACTCGGTTCAACCTATAATTAATCGGTGTCATCGCGCGGAAATTCAATTAAACCTCAGAAAGTAGCAAACCATCTTCGGAAAATCCCAAACTTATTGTTTCCTTCACCCGTGGTATGTGCAAGCCTGAGAATAATTTTGAGACAAATGCGACACTGGAATATAGATTTCTAGTTGCCCAACAAATGTGAGAGTTCATGGGTGGGTGGGATCGATGTATGTGGCTGGCGGATTATTTTATATAGGTGGCATGGACATCATTGTCGATTTTCAGTTACAACCGACAGTGAAAGTGAATATCACTGCCAGTTTTTAAATAGAACCGACAGTGAAGTTGCATATATGTAAATGACCGTGGAAAAGCTTTAACAACAATGATATATTTATTTAGATAGAGTACAGAAATACATCAAAAAATAACAAAAATATTAGAAATAAATTACATATACGATAACAAAGACCTTACACTAAAATTACATACACGATAACAAAGACATATTTGCGTATAGGTCAATGTTACAATCAATGTGTATCAACACATTATATTTTAACCACCTTAGTAGCATTCTTCTAGCACCAACTAGGGTCAAACAGCAGCGCCGACGTGGTCTACGAGCTATACCGGTTAGAGATGATAAGGTGGCATCGATGAATCCATGCCTCTGCTATACATGGCCTTTTTCTCGATACAGTCCAGAGCACAACGGATTCAGCTCGGCACCACACCGATGAACCAATGCCACTCCAGGATAGAAAATTGTCCAGAGCACACCAGGTCTCTCTAGATATACAGTCTAGAGCGCACCGTAGCGGATGGCTCTGTGAACCTCGTGGTGTCTCCAATCTTTGGCGTTGCTCTATCTTTAGTAGCATTCTTCTAGTACCTCCTGTGTGCACTATTTTGGTGGACTACGACGCATAATGATATCTGTACGTAGAGGGCTTTCTCCCATAGAGAGGCCATGTATGTGGAAACTAGCAAGCAGAGAACGAACTAGAGAAATAAACAGCAAACAAACAGAGTTACAAAATAAACACAAGTACTAGCCGTGGAGAGGCTCCCTAGCAGGGTGCCATTTTATAGGCTAGCTGTCGTGGTAGGTGGGAGCAGTGCTCCTACTATGGTGATCAGCGCGAGCACTACTAGCCCATGGAGGGAATATTCTTATCACTGTCAGTTTTGATAAAAAACCGGCAGTGATAGGGGTCATTAGTGCCGGTTTTTAGAACCAGCAGTGATTCCATGTATCACTATCGGTTTTTATACAAAAACCAGCAGTGATAGGCCTAGCAAAGTAGCTGCCGCAGGCGCTCAGCTTTTTTTTAAATCAGAGCCACTACCGCGGGCTCTAGATAAAAAAAATAAAAAAAATTTGTCCCGCCTGGGTTTCGAACTGAGGGAGCGAGAAAGAGGGATTAGTGGCTTAACCACTACGTTAAAGGAGGATTTACGTTAGGAAACATTTTGTTATCATTTTTATAGTTTAAGTTGAGGTTCATTTAATTATGTAAAAATATATAAAAAAAGTTTGCCGCACCTAGGATTTGAACCAAGGGTGCGGGCTTCACAGTAGCTAGCTTTTACCGTTGTGCTATGGTAGGGAGTACGTCAAGGTAGGTTTTTTTGTTTTATCCTCTAAATGGGAGTTAATTAATTTGAGGTCCAGATTATAGGGCCTTAACCGCTGTGCTAGCATTAGGGATTACGGTAGTTTATGTTATGTTTTTTCTTTTTTTCGTTTAGTGCATATAAATACATATAATTTATTGTAAAATAATACAAATATTTGTGTCTTGATTATTTAATTCCATGATAATTAATTAATGGTCTATAATTATTAAATAATAGTGTTTCTAAACATCATCTCAATGTTTGATTTCATAGTCAATTATTTAATTTTAGAGAAGCGCACAAAATATAAATTAGATTACATAGTTGGTAAACAATGTCTGAATAATGATTACATAGTTAACAATAATCTAACTATCTTTAGATGCATCAACAATGAGGGCCTCATTGTGATCAAGCCATACGTAAGCCCTCATTGTGATCAAGCCATACGTAAGCAGGTTCATCACCCTCTTGAAGGATAGGTATGGATATGTTCGCCCCGAATGGAGGCATTTCCTGATAGCCCCTGTAGTCTTCTTCGTCTGTCACTCTATCGACACCGATAATCTTCCTTTTCCCTTTTAGGACTACTTTTAACCTTTCTTTTGTCTTATTGTCCCTTGCATAGAAGACTTGCATAACATCTCTTGCAAGGACAAAGGGGTCGTCTCTGTATGTGATCTTAGTGAGATCAACGGTAGTGAACCCTTCGTTGTCAGTGTTGATTTCCTCGAGCCAGACCCACTGGCGGCGAAAAAGAGCTGCCTTCAATGGACCGTAGGCTAGCTCCCATATGTCCTCTATGAAACCATAGTATGTTGCCTACACGTTGCCGTTTTTGTCGTGAGCATCAAAACGAACACCATAATTTTGGTATGTGCTCTTTCCATCTTGCTTTTTTGTGTAAAATGTGAATCCATTGATCTCATACCCTTGGTACTTAAGATATGTACTCAAAGGTCCCTTGGCTAAGGCATCCAGTTGGTTACCCAACTTTATTCCAAGCAAGCGGCGTCGCAACCAGTTGATAAATTCCTCCTTAAGTTTTTTATCCAGCCAAGCCTATGACCTGCTCAGATATAGAGTTTGCAGCGATTACCTGTGCTCGTCAATGTATGGCATCACACCCTCAGCTTGCTAGAGAATAGCGAACTATGCCTGTGTGAAAGAAAGAGTGTTGTCTACTATAACAGATTTCTCCTCGATCATTCCTTTGCCACATAGTCTTCCCTCATGACGAGATTCTCGAACTCTGACCCTTTTGATGTCTAGATAATATGTGCAGAACTCAAAGGCCTCCTCCATTGACCATCCTTCAACCATGCCCCCTTCTGGCCTAAATCTGTTCCTAACATACCTTCTAAAAACTTTCATCAATCTTTCGAAAGGGAACATCTGATGCAAGTACATTGGGCCAAGGGCTCTAATTTGGTCAACAAGATGAATGATCAGATGTAATGAGATATCAAAGTAAGTCAGCGGGAAATGCATCTCAAGCCTAATGAGAGTTTTGGCTATGTCCCGCTGCAGCTGCTCTAGTGTGGACACATCAATGACCTTTTTTGAGATCGTGTTGAAGAACGGGCACAACTTTATGATTGGGGCACGGACCTTTGGGGGGAGGATACCATGCAGGGCAATAGGGAGTAGCTGAGTCATAATGACATGATAGTCATGGGCCATCATAGGACCATAGTTGAACTTGAGTTCTCTAATGTTCACTAGCCTCTTCGGGTTCGCATAGTAGCCCATCGGGACTTTGAGTTCATTGAAGAAAGAAATAAGCGCACGCTTTTCTTCCTTCTTCAATGTCCATGATGCAGCCAGAAGTTTGAACTGGCCATTCTCTAGCTCCACGGGATGCAGCTCCTTCCTGATTCTCAAGTGTTGCATGTCCAGGCATGTGGCTAGTGAATCCTTCAATGTCCCCTCGGTGTCCATCAAGGTGTTAAGCATGTTAGCGCACATGTTTTTAGTGATGTGCATGGGATCAAGACAGTGGCGTACACTCAAAAATGGCTAGTAAGGTAGTTTCTAGAAAATCAATGTTTTCTTCCAAACGCTCCCATCAGGCGTTGCTACTACATTTCTCAATATTTTGGAGCTAAACGTTTCTCAATAGTACTGTTGAAATCTTTTCTGTTCCTACGATAAGGGTGATCCTTAGGTAGAAACCTATGGTGTCCCATATAAACTATCTTTGAGTTATTTGATAGATTTACCGCATCAGTGTCATCCAAGCACTCGACACATCCAATATAGCCTTTTGTCTTCTCTCTGGACAATGAACCTCGACCTGGTAGGTCGGTGATTGTAGCGATAAGTACTCCTGAAAGCATCTAGGCCCCTAGTTGGGTTTCGGTGATTAATGACAATACATGATTACTGTGACTAACGTGTATTTTGTAGAGGCAATTAAGTTAGGTCACAGTAATGGCGATCGATTGGGCAATCAAGGTGGTCATGCCCCTACGATGGAAATCATTTTAGTTTTCAAAGGATGGATGACAAGGTTAAGGATGGACTAGTTCTAAGTGTCGATTGGAGTTAGAGAGACACTTAGAGTAGTTTAGGACTTTGTTTTTCCTTTGGCCGTACTATTAAGGGGGGTATGAATAGGTAGCTTGACCTAGGTGAGTCTAGTGAGTTAGGTGTGGTGCACACTTGTTAAAACTAGCACTATGTAGCTCCATAACAACCTTTTGATCCAATGGAGCAAACTTCATTCACATATGATCGAGAGTTGGAAGTGAATGGAGGGTCAAATACTGACCGGATGTTGGCTCCGGTGTGACTGGACGCTGGCTCAGGGTCCGGCCAGTTCATTTGACCAAGGTGAAAGCGTTTGGAAGTGATCGGACGGTGAGGGCTAGCGTCCGGTCGACTCCAGTAAGGTCCCAGAGAGGGAGAATCCTGATCGGACACGTCTGGTCAATGCTGACCGGATGCTGATCTGGTTCCGGCTACTGACCAGACACTGCTCAGTAAGTGATCGGACGCTAGGGGTCCAACGTCTGGTCGACATCAGTAAGGTTCCAGTGAGGGGAAAACGTGACCAGACGCGTTCAGTCAATGCTGACCGGACGCTGTCCAGCGTCCGATCAACTCTTAACCACTGGAGTTCGGGGTGTACTGACCGGTGCGTCCGATCAACATGACCGGAGCGTCCGGTCACCCCACAGAGGCACATAACGGCTCGTTTTTTTAGCTGGTGTTATAAATACAACCTCCACTTATGTGTGGGGGTACTTTTGCTCATTCCAATAGCCGAGAAACACCTTAGAGAGTGCTAAGAAGAGCAAGGTCCTAGTGAGGTGATTGAGATTTGAGAACCCCAAAGAGCGCCCTCATTAGTGAAGCAAGAGTAGGAAAGTGTGCATCCACCCTTCTCATTAAGCTTGTCGTGGTCAAGTGAGAGTCCATGCTTGTTACTCTTGGTGATCGCCATCACCTAGATGGCTTGGTGGTGATTGGGAGTTTGGTGATCATCCAGCGGAGCTTGTGGGTGACCCAACTCAAGTTGTGAGCGGTTGTGGGTGATTCACCACGATAGAGTGTCGAAGAATCAACCTGTAGAGAGCACTTGATCCTTGCACGGATCAAGGGGGAGCTACATCCTTGCGCGGGTGCTCCAACGAGGACTAGTGGGGAGTGGCGACTCTCCGATACCTCGGCAAAACATCGCCGCATTCCTCCTTCTCTATTTACTTTGAGCAATTCAATTCTTGTCTTTATATTCATAGAATTGTCATGCTAGAGTAGGATTGGAACTTAGGTTGCAAGTCTTTTGCGCAGTAGAGCAATTAGAAACACTTTCTAGGCACAAGGGGTTAATTGGGCTAACCATAGGATTTAATTATTGAAAGAAATTTAGAATTAGCCCAATTCACCCCCCTCTTGGGCATCTTGATCCTTTCAATTGGTATCGGAGCCTCGTGCTCATGTATTTAGGCTTAACCGCCTAGAGCAAGATGTCTCATGGGGATGGACCTCCTCCTATCTTTGAGGGAGATGATTTTCCTTATTGGAAAATTCGCATGGAGGCATATCTAGAAGCTCTAGATGTTGGTATACTTAGAGCCGCCTCACAAGGCTTCCCAAAACCTCGGGATGCTACTCACCTACAAGGTGATGAGGTGAATTACGAGAAGTGGAATGCAAAGGCTCGAAACACCATCTTTAGAGGCCTTTGCAAAGATGTGTTTAATCGGGTGAGGAACCACAAAGACGCATGCACTATGGTGGGACTTTTGTGCGCTCCATGAGGAAACTAAGAGCGAGCGTGAGGAACGCTATTATCTTGTCATGAAAAAGCTCAACTCTTTTGAAATGCTTCCTAAAGAATATGCTAATGAAATGTATTCACGTTTGAATGTTCTTGTAGAGGAAGTCAATGGGCTTGGACTCACTCAAATGCAACCATCCGATGTTGTAAGAAAGATCTTGAGTGTCCTCCCCATTGACAAATATGGGCATATTGTGACCGTGCTACATCAAGGTGATCTTTCCACTGCTACACCGACACAAATCTTGGGAAAGATCAATGCTCATGAGATGTACATGCACATCATGCCACAAGATGGCTCATCCTCTACCAAGAAGAAAGATAAGGACTTAGCATTCAAAGCTAGCCAAGAGAAGGGCAAAGCAAGACTTGAGTATGAGAGCTCAAGTGATGATGAAAGTCTTGCTCTCATGGTGAAAAAGACTGCCAAGATGATAAAGAAGCTCAACAAGAGTGGCATCAAGTTTGATGGCAAGAAGAAGAAGTTCTTCACTAGCTCTAGAAGGAAGCCAATCTCCAAGATGGATTGCTTCAATTGTGGAGAACTTGGTCATCTAGCACACCAATGCACTAAGCCCAAGAAAGACAAGTTCAAGAACAAATACAAGGGCAAGAAAGATGACTCAAGTAATGGAGAAGAAGAAGAGAAGAAGAAGAACAAGCCATACAAGAAGGGAGATGGCAAGAAGAGGGACTTCCACAAGAAGAAGAAGAGTGGAAAGGCATATATTGTCGGTGATTGGCACACAAACATTGATTCATCTAGTGCCTCATCCGATGATGATAGTGACAACGAGAAGGTGGCCGCATTTGTTATCAACTCTTCATCATCTTCATTGTCACCACCGCCATCATCCTCTACACACCTATGCCTTATGGCCAAGGGTGACCACAAGGTATCTAACAATGATGATAGTAGTGATGATGAGCATGCTAGTGATGATGATAGCGATAGTGATGATGATGAATATGAATCACCTTCTTATGATGATCTTGCTAGATTGCTAAAACAATACACTAAGATCATTATAAAAACTAGAGCTAAAAATGAAAAGCTAGAAGCTAAAAATGACTCTCTTTTAGCCAAATGTGATATAGCGGAAAAGGCTAGTGTTGAGCTTAAAGAAACAAATGATCCTATATCATCCAAACTCAAGGAGCTCAAATCTTCTAAGAAAGAGCTTAAAGAAAAACATGATAAACTTGAGAGGACACATAATGAGCTCATCACTAGCCACAACAAGCTAAGAGAAGAATATACTACTCTTAAGGTTAATCATGATAATCTTGTTATTGCTCAAGAATTCTTATCCAATGAGCCACATGATGCTACTAACGATGTTGTTAAGATTGATATAGCTACATCATGTGATGACTTGATTATTGAGAGCATTGAGCAAAGTTCTAGTAGCAAAGGCAAGCAAGTGGTTGAAGCCGATGATTATGATGAGTTTGTCAAGCTCAAGAATGACAATGAAAAGCTCAAGAAAGATCTTGAAGAACTCAAAACCACCAAGTCTATTGTGCTAGAAACTATTGTTTATGATGATGGTTTGATCCTTGAGAATGAGAAGCTCAAAGATGAGAACAAGAAGCTCAAGGAAGAGAAAAACAATGATGCTCTCAAGAAAGAAAACAAGAAGCTCAAGTTGGAGAAAGATCATCTTAAGATTGGATTGAGCAAGTTCACTAGAGGCAAGCATCTTCAAAGTGAGCTACTAATGAACACCATTATGAAGATGGATAGAAGTGGCATTGGGTACTTGGCAAATCAAGAGAAGAAGGCTCAAGCTCAACAACAACATAAGTCCAAGCCAAAGCCAAAGAGATGTTTTGAGTATGGACAAGAAGGCCACTTTGCTCATGAGTGCCAAACTCCACCACCACAACCCTTGCCCAAGCATGCTAGACCTTTTGCCTTCAATGCTCACTACATGCTTAGAAAGGATTCTAGTGGAAAGATGAAAGTGATGTTCTTAGGACCTCCCAATAAAAATAGGCCTAAGAAAATTTGGGTTGCAAAGTCACTTGTTGAGAAGGTGAAGGGCCCTCAACAAGTTTGGGTTCCTAAAGCTTGATCTTTTGTGTGTAGGTGAACTACAAGACCGGTGGAAGTCATTGGGTTATTGATAGTGGATGCACACAACATATGACCGGTGATCCTCGTATGTTCACCTCACTAGATGAAGAAGTAGATGGACAAGAAAGAATCACATTTAGAGATAACTCAAAGGGCAAGGTTAAAGGATTGGGCAAAGTGGCAATATCAAATGATCATTCCATCTCCAATGTGCTATATGTTGCTTCATTGAGCTTCAACTTGCTATCCATTGAACAATTGTGTGATCTTGGCTTCCAATGCTTGTTTACCGAGAAGGAGGTTGTTGTATCCAAGAAGGATGATGATCATGTGATATTCAAAGGATTTAGATACAACAACCTATATCTAGTGGACTTCACCTCCGAAGATGCAAACTTGAAGACATGCCTATTCACCAAAACAACACTTGGATGGCTATGGCATAGAAGACTTGCTCATGTTGGGATGAGCTCACTCAAGAAGCTAATGAAGAATGATTTGGTGAGAGGGTTGAAAGATGTGAAGTTTGAGAAGGACAAGCTTTGTAGTGCATGTCAAGCCGGCAAGCAAGTTGCAAATACCCATCCAACAAAAGCTTTAATGTCAACTGCAAGAGTGTTAGAGCTCCTTCACATGGATTTATTTGGACCAACAACATATAAGAGTTTGGGAGGAAATCTTTATTGTCTTGTGATTGTTGATGACTATTCAAGGTATACATGGGTATTCTTCCTTCATGATAAATCCAAAGTTGCATCTTGCTTCAAGAAGTTTGCCAAGAGAGCACAAAATGAATTTGAAGCGAAGCTTAAGAAGATAAGAAGTGACAATGGGAAGGAATTTGATAACACAAACAAAGAAGCCTATTGTGATGAAGTTGGGATCAAGCATGAGGTCTCCGCAACATATACTCCTCAACAAAATGGTGTAGTTGAGAGGAAGAACTGGACATTGATCACTCTTGCAAGAACAATGCTTGATGAGTACAACACCCCCGAAGCTCTATGGGCGAAAGCTATCAACACCGCATGCTATGCATCAAACCGCCTATTCCTTGAAAAGTTTCTTGGTAAGACACCTTATGAGTTGCTCAATGGGAAGAAGCCAGATGTCTCCTTCTTTAGGGTGTTTGGTTGCAAATGCTACATCTACAAGAAGCGCCAACACCTAGGGAAGTTTCAAAGACGTTGTGATATTGGTTTTCTTGTTGGTTACTCATCAAAGTCCAAAGCATATAGAGTATTTAATCATGCCACCGGTTTAGTTGAAGAAACATATGATGTCAAATTTGATGAATCTAACAGCTCCTAAGGAGCACATGAGAATCTTGATGATGTTGGTGATGAACCATTGAGGGAGGCTATGAAGAATATTCCGGTTGGAGACATCAAGCCTAAAGATGATGAAGATGATGTACAAGTGATTGATCCACCTTCTTCATCAAGTGTCCCACAAGATGGTGATAAAGATGGGAGAGTAGAAAATGAAGACACTCATGTCTCCCATGATCAAATGATGGTACAAGCACAAGATGTTGATGCTCCATAACCTCCTCCTCAAGTGGTAAATAGAAGAAATACACCTATACTTCAAGATCATCCACAAGATCTCATCATAGGGAGTCCATCAAAGGGTGTAATGACTCGATCACAAAAACTTACTTCATTTATTGCTCATCACTCTTTTGTCTCTTGCTTTGAGCCTACTAAGGTAGAAGAAGCTCTTCAACATCCGGATTGGATAAATGCAATGCATGAAGAGTTGAACAACTTCACCCGCAATGAAGTTTGGACTCTTGGAGAGCGGCCAAAAGGTGCAAGAGTCATTGGAACAAAGTGGGTGTTCCGAAACAAGCAAGATGATCAAGGTGTTGTTGTGAGGAACAAGGCAAGACTAGTGGCAAAGGGGTTCTCTCAAGTTGAAGGTTTGGATTTTGGAGAGACCTTTGCACCGGTTGCAAGATTGGAACCATCCGTGTCCTCCTTGCATATGCATCACATAATGAAATAAAACTTTATCAAATGGATGTGAAAAGTGCATTTTTAAATGGCTTTATTAATGAACTAGTCTATGTTGATCAACCTCCCGAGTTTAAAGACCCTAGATATCCTAATCATGTTTATAGGTTGTCTAAGGCATTATATGGGCTTAAGCAAGCCCCAAGAGCTTGGTATGAGTGCCTTCGGGACTTCCTCATTGAGAAGGGCTTCACCATTGGGAAGGTTGACACCACACTATTCACCAAAAAGCTTGATGGGCATATCTTCATTTGTCAAGTGTATGTTGATGATATCATCTTTAGATCATCAAATGAAGATTCATGCAAAGAGTTTGGTGAATTGATGTCGAAGGAGTTCGAGATGTCAATGATTGGAGAGCTTACATTCTTTCTTGGTTTTTAAGTCAAGCAAATAAGAGAAGGGATTTTCATCTCTCAAGAGAAATATACTAATGATCTTCTCAAGAGATTCAAGATGGATGAATGTAAGCCAATCAAGACACCAATGTCAACTAATGGACATCTTGACCTAGATGAGAGAGGTAACCCAGTTGATCAAACTCTCTACTGCTCTATGATTGGTAGCTTGTTATATTTGACCGCATCTAGGCCCGACATCATATTTAGTGTGTGTATGTGTGCTAGATTTCAAGCTAATCCTAAGGAAACTCATTTAATTGCCATAAAAAGAATCCTTAGGTATCTTAAGCATACACCAAGCATTGGCCTTTGGTATCCCAAAGGAGATATATTTGAATTAGTTGGCTATTCCAATTCGGATTATGCCGGTTGCAAAGTTGATAGAAAGAGCACATCCGAAGGGTGCCATTTGCTTGGTAGATCACTTATGTCTTGGTCCACCAAGAAACAAAATAGTGTGGCTTTGTCCACCGCCGAAGAGGAATACATTGCCACGGGTGCTTGTTGTGCACAAATACTTTACATGAAACAAATTTTGCTAGACTATGGTGTAGTTCTAGATAAAGTACCTCTTTTGTGCGACAATGAAAGTGCGGTAAAACTTGCAAATAATCCAGTTCAACACTCTCGCACCAAGCACATAGATATCTGCCATCACTTTCTTAGAGATCATGTTGCAAAGAATGATATATCACTAGAAGGTGTAAGGACCGAGGATCAATTGGTGGATATCTTCACTAAACCGCTAGATGAGACAACATTTTGTAGATTGCGGAATGAGCTCAATGTGCTTGATTTTAGTAACTTCACTAAAAAATGAGCTTGTGTTGTCCCTTGCATTGCATTGTAATATACAACATGTTTAATGTTTTGTAATGCATATAGGGCTTGTCTAACATGGTTAAGATAACCGCCGAAAAGCATGTTAAGAAACTTAACCTTAGATCAAACTTAACAAGCAACTAGATTTACTTACAAGTATTGCATTGCATATGCATGAATGGTATTTTATCGTTTGTCTTCAAATTGCCCTCTTATTGCCTATTTTCTTAAAAAGAATTATAACCTAAGGTAAAGTATTTTGAAAAACTTGAGGGTTTGAGAGAGGTCATTCACATCAGTCTTAATTGATGTTTATTTGGATCTTATTCAAGTTGGGACTTGATTGGAAACATGCAGCACGAAGGACTTGGAAGATTTGCTGAAGAAAGAGTGATCGGACGCTGCACCGGACTCTGGAGTCCAGCGTCCGGTCAGTTCACAGGAGGTGAACTTGCTGCGAAGGAGTGATCAGACTCTATGTTTCTGCATCCGAATAGAAGGCGTTTTAGCATCTAGTTGTGTGGAGAAGACGAAGGTTGTATTGACCGGACTCTGGCTGTGTCCGGTCGATGTCCACCGGACGCGTTCGGTCACGATTCCAAAGGAATTGGACCAACTGGAATCAATCGAACGCTGGGTGGCAGCGTCCGGTCACTGCCATCGGAGCGTACGGTCAATAGGAGTCGTGTGGGTCTCGATCTATTTTCTTATTTCCTTATCCAACTTTGTTCTGGGGCCCTTATAACCGTCGAGCCATGACCTTTGCACCGCATCCGCGCCATCTTCACCGGATTCCTAACCCTAACCGCCGACCTCGCCGTGCCGCCGTGAGCTCTCCCGAGCTGCCTTCTCGCACCACCGCGCGCCGCCTGTAGCTTCCCATGCCGCCACGCCACCGCATGCCCCATGTCATTCCTGCACCACCACACGCCACCTACAGCTTCCCGCGCCACCGCGCCGCCACACACCCCGCACCGTTCCCACACACCACCGCAGCGCTGCCCTACGTCCACGCGCCATCGTGCCCTGTCCCGCGTCGCCCACAGCTCTAGCGCCGGTGCCGCCGTGCTATGCCGCCCCTGCGCCACCGTGCTGTGCCGCCCTAGCGCCGTCATGTTGTGCCACCCGAGGGCCACCTTTGCCACAGCAAAGCACCAGGGCCATCATTGCATCGCTCAGCCTTCGCATCTCGCCGACCAGCGAATCCTAGCCTCGCTAATCCGGTGGCTTCCCATTCGTACCTCTTCTTGCCACTTCACCAGTTCATCAGGTAGCAAGCCCATGTTTCAATTTCGTACCTAATTGCTTGCTTTCTTAGGATTTCGTATCTCTAGATGCATAATTCAAATTATTTGTATATCCTATCTATTCCATTATGCAGCGAGTCAGCCCCATTGAGGTGTCAGTGGTAGTTGTCAGTTAACTCGGGACCAAGCTCGCGAGTATGGAACGAGGCCAAGCCTTGAAAGTGACAGTTGATCTTTGTCAGCGGTAGTTGATTCTTCTCAGATCCATCAGATGGCTCATACGAAGAATGTCGGAGGTGGTCCCGGTGACAAGGATCCGAGGCCCCCGCCTCGCCAACTTGTAGATCCAAAAGGCAAGGCGACAAAGAAGTTGGCAGTAAGGAAGCGCAAGTATCCAGATACAGAGATAGCAAGAGCCACCATAGTTGCAGAGGCCGCAGAGCGTGCCGAGAGAGGAGGTGCTCACAGTGGAGTTCGGATTGCTGATCAGCTTTCACTTAGAAGCGAGGGCTACACTTGAGCGAGTTGAGTGCCTATATGGTGGTCCTGCTGGAACTCTCATGATTGGAGGACGGCGTGTTGCCATTGATGAGGTTCAGCCTTAGGGGGAGTCACAGCAGTAGCCATAGGCAGCAGAGCAGACTCGGGAGGCACAGCCAGCACAGCAGACTTAGGAGGGTGAGCAAGCCGAGGAGATAGAGCCGACACCTCAGCCATAGTTACACCACTCTGGTTGTACCCGTGCTCTAGTTACACTGAGGCCAGACACTTAGCGGAGGGGTTCTCATCCACCGCCTAGACCACAGGTTCCGCCTCCAGTGACCCATCTTGACTTGAGGGCCGCCACGGCCAAGCAGGTGCAACAACTGAGGTTCATGGACTTTGAGGTATGGTTTCCACCCAGGAGGGATGAGAGAGCATCAGAGGGATTCTATACACCTTTATAGGAGGATTTCTATAATGCCTATCTCAACAGTGGAGCAGTATTTAGATCTCAGAGTGTGTGCAACATAGAGTCTATAGTAGCAGTAGCTGGAGAGCACATTTGCTCGTATCTATCCTATTTACTAGGGCCAACAGATCTGATCAGACGAATAGGCTTGTATGTTCCATCTTGGGTTCGATAGTTCTATGCTACTCTCTGGATTGACCCGTAGCATAGGTTTATACACTTTGCATTCAGAGGCAGAGACTATCGGCTGACGAGCACTAGGGTCAGGGAGATACTCAAGCTTTAGGAGCAGCCTATCAGGTTACATGAGGTTTGCTATGGACAGTGTAACACCCTAGGTGTTTGGCTCCCACAAAATTGCATTTCATTTCATAAACATGTGCATCATCTATCTCATCATGCCATTGTTACTGAAACATATATATGCAACATTCTCAATTATGTTTGTTTCATACTTGATTGCTTGTGAATGGTAGTTAGTGCAACATGTGAATGCAACATGATTTTCTCATACCTTGAAATATGGCAACATGGTAGTGTAATATGACAAGTTTAAAATTGCAACAAAGTCATGAAACATGTGAAACATGGATTTGCAACATTAGGGTAATTTGAGTGTTTTATTGTTTTATCACATGTGATACTTAGAAGTTGGTGTAGCACTTATGTAGAGTGGTTAATTATGGTCTAATACACCTTAACTACACTTAGGGTAATTGATGGGACATTGTTCATGTGGACCAAAATGACTAAGTTGCCCACTAGGTGGAGGTTTGACTTTAGGATGACCTATAGAGTGACTCTGTTTGACTGATTAAAAAGTCCAACCTAGAGACCTTGCATGGATGTGCACCCTTTACCAAAGTTGTAGCCAATTTATCAAGGAACAAAAGTCTCAATATGACCATCTCATGAAAATGGCTAGAACATGCTCAAACAGGGCCCACAAGTCAGGTTTCCCTGCTGATTTCAGACTTAGAAAAAAATTTCAGTCAAGTCCTGACTTACAGTTTCATGAGTCCCTCTTTGAGACCTTGTATCTCCCAATCCAGACCAAATTAGTGCAAGCCCCAATTGACAATGTTGTAGTACTACTATAGCTATACAAATTTGCTGTTACTACCTGCCGCTAACTCGGGATAGATTACGAGCTATGAGGCGATGAAATGGCGCTGTCAGTCGTGCCACCGGACCCCGATTCAGTTCGTTTCAGAAAACATTCAGTGAACGTCATGGCCGACCGATTCAGAGACTGGCCACCGTGTGGCGTGCATGCCCAGCTAGCACCTCCACATCGCGCGCCCATGCTCCTAGGTGAAAGCCAAGCCAACGCCTCGCTCACTCCCTCTTCCTCTCGCCATTTCCCTCTCTGTCGCCCTCCTCCACACGAGCGCGGTGACCGGGAAGACCGTGACCGCTGCCGAGCCAAATCACCCTAACCGAGTGCCATTGTCCGATTCCCCTGAACCACAGCACCACCGTGAGCCCCTCCACGTCCTTGAGCTCGGACATGGCTGTGCCGCTCGAGCCTCTTACTGCCCCCTCTTTCCCTTGCTGTAGGTCCAGTTAGTGATGCTGATGCTCGTAGGGTAGACCATTAGGGCCGTGATGCCGTCGGCTCGCCGAAGCTGGCCAACTCGCGGCCGTGTGCCGCCATGGCCGCCGCCATTCCCCCTAGCCACCGCAATTGCTGCATTTAATGGTACCCCTAGGTGCGCACGGGTGAGGTGAGCATGCCGGTACCCGTGGCCTCGCCGAAGCTGCCACCAGCGGCGAGCTACCGCCATCGCTCTTCTTCCCTCCCCTGTTTTCTCTCTGACTAGCGGGGCCCGCTTGTCAGCAGCCGCGCGCGGGCGGGAGGCGACCACGGGCCGCGCGCGTGAGTGGGCCGCACCGTGTTTCTGGGCCGTGCTGGCGTGTCCGGGCGCGCGTGTCGTGGGCCGCAGTGGTTTTCCGGGCCAGCCCAGTAGTTGGTTAGGGTTTCAAAATTTGTTTTGTTTTATTCTTTTTCATAGATTTGGGTATAGATTCAAAAATGCATATCTCTTGGTTGGTAGATCCAGATGATGTGGTTCTAATTTTGTTGAGTTCCTGGTAATGTCTAGTTTATATTAAAAATATAATTTATGCCATGTTCTGTTATGAAAAATGGAGTTGCTAATTATCTCTTTTAATCATGTGGGAAATAGGGGTAATTATATCTTTTTCTGTGTAGCTCCAAATGGCATGAAATTTTTATGGTGTACTGCTCATATCATGAATAGCACGTAGTTAAATTTTCATACACTTTGGACACTGTATGTAGGAGTTATGTAATTCTCTTGTTTGCATGGATGGATCTTGTATGTATTTTCATAATTTTTCTATAGATCCAGTAAAGGTAAAATTTGGTGACTTCTATTCTTATGCTAGAATGATACTAGGAAAAATATGAAATCTGTTGCTCGATATTTTTCAATAGGGTTTCCTAATTATGCTAGAAATAGACCTGCCATCTGTTATTTTTGATACAGCAAGTTCTGCTTCTCCAATTGCTTTGAAATTTTTATGGTAGTCTATGTGAAGCATGAGGTAGCTACTGTAATTTTTGTAGATTTTTCTGTACAGTTTTACTATATGTTGCTTTAATCACCTAATTAACTAAATAAATTAGAAAAGGACATTAAATAAATTATTTAGAAGTTTGCACTATACTTTCTGATGTTCCTCTGGTATGCACAACAAGTTGGTAAACTTGGTTTGGTCCAATTATGCTTTTGCATCATCACTAAATATTTAATTTAGTAAACCTGCTATTTCTGGACAGATTCTATGTTTACTTAAATTCGATTTGGTTAATGTAAGAATCATGCTTTGATGTTTATAAATGATTTATAGAGAATTTCATAAGCTTTCTAGAATGTCCTCTTGCAAGTCATTTGAATTTGTAGAACTCTTGTTGTGATTGAATTAAGGTACTGCTCGTTTGCGTATGAAACCTTAACTTTTGATTTAAGTATGTCTTTACTATTCCTAAGCTTGTGGTAATGTTCCTAGGTGTTAGGCCTTTAATTGAAGATGAGCATCTTTATCTTAGGTTATGCAAGTTAGGTAAGTTGATCTTGTTCTTCGAGTTAAGTTAGATACATGTTTTAAAGTGATTTGAATAGAGCTATTCTTAATCGGTAAACGAGTGTCCAGTGATGTTTTCGTTAAATACTTACTGTTATCCATTCATCATGAGCATCATGTCATTCCTTACACATCCATGATATTTATCTTGTGCATCTGCATGTAATAGGTGTACCGGAAGGAGTGACACTACTGGAATTCGAGGAACCGAGCGGGGAGCAGCAGCACCCAACACCGGAGGTTCAGGAGGTGCAACCCTCACGAGAAGTGCCAGACAAGGTCGCCGTTGAGTGCCCGGATCACTGTCCGTGCAACTTTGTGAAAGGCAAGCCCCAGAGCATATTAAGCCTCTTAATTTCTGAAATGTAATTAAAGTATTATTGTTACATATATATTGTTGCATTAAGTTTAGGTGTTGGATGCAAACACTTGCTGCATTGGTTATCCAATCCTTGTCCAGATATTGATACCATGAATCCTATGTAGCTCAGGCTCGTGTAGTGCTTAGCCCTGCTTAAATGCGGTAGAAGTCATGTGATTTCCTGTCACCACGAGCTATAGGGATATACATATGGCACGGTTGGCTATATTTGCTATCGTGGAAAAGAACCTGTCTTAATTTGAATTGAATACTGGGCGGAGGCTTGTCGGTTTGCAGTGACTCCGTCTGTGTCGCTTGAGGACCGAATCTTGGAGCCTTTCCTGTTCATGTTGAACGCATGCCTCTCTCTTAGTTGGCCAGGTCTGGACACCGACCACGAAGCCGAGTAGCTCAACTCAGGCCGGGAGTCGATAAGTATAAAGTACGCCTCAGAAGGGAGCCATAGGTGTGAGTCCAAGGGCAGGTGATTTAAAAGTCCTGATCGTCCTGGCAGAAGGGTAATCCCTGAGAGTGCTGGTGCTGATCGAACCCGTGAATTTGGTTCCTGAGTTATACCAAAGGTGACCCACGGCTACCCTTGCAAGGTATGCCAGGGCGAGAGTTAGGAATACCCCGTCAGCTGAGTTGTAATTCAATTCGAGTCACCGTCTCTCACCGGTTAGTGAGAACTTGACGGGCTTATCTCCAAAGTAGATACACTAAATAACATAATGGTTCAGGAATGATGATATGATGATGACAGCCTTATTATACCTGCTATGGTTAATATTGGTTGCTCCTAATAAGTGAGTGCTCTAGTACAGGTGCTAATCTATTGGATAGGTAAATGATGATAAACTTGATGCTAAGTTTAAATTGGGCACTATATTCATAAGCTCTTTTATGCAACTGTGTCAAGCTAGCCCACCTCATAAGCCTTGCATGACCCTTGGTGTCCTTTATTTCTGGTTTTGATGGGTAAGTCTAGCTGAGTACCTTCTTGTACTCAGGGTTTATTTCCCACCTGTTGCAGATGACCAGTTCTACTTTGGTTGCTGCAAGTATTGCCTTCTCCCGACTGGGGATGAAGACTAGACCATTGGGCGCGGTCTCTCCTAGTTCTCGTACCTGGAGATGCTTTTGGTGGGACATGACTAAGATCTGGCAATGTATTTGAAACTATGAAGTTATGTACTAAACTATGTTGCTTCCGCGAATTTGAACTTGGTTTGTAATATTTTATTTGAACTCTGATGGATGTAATCTGGATGCCACTTGTGAAATGTTGTAACAAATGATGTGTTGTGTTGAATCACTATGGTCTTGGTTTGTATGTCGGGAGTTGTTTGAAATCCTTCGTAATTTCCGGACTACCGGGATTATGGGAGCTTAAGTACAGGAATTTGATCACTTCGGTGATTGTTTTTGTACTTACGTTCTTATAATTTGGTTGGTTCTGTTACAGCTGGTATCAGAGCAAGATTCGACACTAAACATGTCATTTGTGTATTTAAAACAAAAGTATTTGTGAAAATTCTAAATTAAATACTAAGTGTTGACAGTGGTCATATCCTTTATGCCCAAATAAGGACTCTTAAGTGGCTTATTAAAGTACTAACTTGGGGGTTCCTACTTGTTTCTGTTTTGTTGTCCATGCGGCGTGCTATTGTATGGATGCCATCCGCTTGGGTGGTAATGTATGGATCAAAATACCTCTACGCTCTGGTAAGTGGGAGTTTTGAGAGCATGACCGTCCAACCGTCGGTCTAGGGGAGAGTAGTTGTGGTTGCTTGCATACTTACATGTTCGATCATGTATCTATGAGAGTACTTAAGTGTGGGTATCTCTGTCGGGTAGCTGTGATACTAGAGTATATACATCGGGGGATGTATGTATGAAAGTATTTAGTTTACTGCTTACTTTACATGCCTTTTTGGGAAATTATTGGGCTGAAATGAAATTTGCTGCAGGTACACTAACAACGTATCGTTGTAGATCGACTAGCTACCGTATACGAGAGAACGTATGTATGCCACCATATATTTTGCTAGCCTTTAAATTTTTCTAGGTTTGTGAGAACGTACGGATCGTGCATGCATCATGTTCAAGCATACATGGCATTTCTTGCATTACTCCCTTCTTTAAAATTTGATGATCTCGACTAATTAAATTTTGTATCCCTTAAATGATTCTCCCCTTAAGTTGCAACTTTTTGCTACAGATGGCATGCACGAAACGCACTGCTCGCAAGTCTGTCGGAGGTAGGGTGCCTCATCACCAGTTAGCTCCTCGTGAGCCCCGTCCTGAGCCTACTGAGGAGGAAAGGCTGAGGGCAGAGCTGGCCCGGGTGACTGCTGAGAGGAGTGCGGCTCAGCAGTGTTTGGAGCAAGTAATGCAGGAACGGGATCAAGAGACCCTGAAGGTTCAGAAGTTGACAGTTGCTCACCGCAACTGTGAACATATGTTGATTCACGTGCTGAACCAGCGAAATGAAGCCTGGAATGAAGAGAATGCGTTGAGAGCGCGATAGGTTGAGCTGGAGCAACAGTTGGCAGCTGCAGAAGAGTACAATGACCATCTCCATGAGGAGGTTCACCTATTACACAATCAGCTTCACCCTCTCCTGCCCCCTGATGATGAGAATGACAATGAGGATGAGATGGGCTCTGGTGTCATCATGGCTGAAGATGATGATGACATTGAGGTTAATGGACCTGAGGACGTTCCACCTAAAGAGGAGGAAGATGGGGAGCTAGAACCTGCTAGTGATGAAGATGGAGGAGAGATCTTCGACACTGACTCCGAGGACGATGCGTAGTTGAGCTTACTACTTAGCTAATGCGCTAGAGCTAGTCTTTTGTTGATCCTCATGCATGAACGAGTAGCTTTGTAATAAGTTAATTGTTGGGATGTAATATCGAACCCTATGTTATCTTTGATGTAAGTTTGGAACCTCTATGGCTTGGATGTAACCTATCAAACGTGTTATGCTCCACGTATGTGAGCCTTTGATAAATTCCATCTATGCAGTCTATAGATCTCGTTGTTGGTTAAGTTCATCGCATTAATGTGTCAATTGATGCGCTTGATGAGTTGTGTGATTGTGATGGATGATTGTGCCTCTGTTGATTGTATAAATTCATTGTCTCCAATGGAATCAGTTTGGCATAATTATACAATTCATCTACAAAATTTTCCACATCGTCAGTGCACATTGGCTATATATTTTGTAGATGGCTTATAACCTTCATCGCGGTCATAGCCTTGGAGATGAGGAACAACCACCTCCTCCACCACCGCCCACACCAGCTGAGCTAATGTAGACAATCGTCGAAAGTCAGCGCATGCTAGCTGAGGCTATGCGCCAACTGGCTAACCGCGATAATCGACATGTCCGTCAGGGACCTGAGCCAAACCAGTATAGCAGCTTTAAGGACTTCATGGACACAAAGCCTCCTATCTTTAGAGAGGCAGAAGAACCATTACAAGCTGATGAATGGTTGAGTACGATAGAGCAAAGGTTTCAATTGCTTAGATTAACAGAAGGTATGAAGGCCTCGTATGCAGGACACCAGCTCCAAGGCCTTGCAGGCATCTGGTGGAACCATCATAGGACCACCTTCCCTACAAACGTCGAGGTGGTTTGGGACCAGTTCTAGGAAGCTTTCAAGGGACATTTTATCCCTCCTGGTCTCATGGAAATCAAGCACAGCGAGTTCATGAAGCTAACTCAAGGCAACAAGAGTCTTAATGAATACCTCTAGGCATTTAACAACCTGGTGAGGTATGCTCCTGAGTTTGTTGATACTAATGCCAAAAAGATAGCTAGTTTCAAGAGAGGACTTTCCCCTAAACTGATGAAATCTATGGGCAACTATAAGTGTGTCACCTTCAATGAGTTTATCAGTGACACCCTGACTCAGGAGAATAATGATAAGGTATATGCTGCTTCCAAGACCCATAAAAGAAACTTTGAGGCAGGTGCTTCTCAGTCTAAGGCACCAGTGGTATCCAAAACCCAATATCATCCACCTAATGCTAATGTCCGGTACCGCCCACCTCAGAAGAAGAATCAAGCTAAAACTGGTTTCCGCAAGGGGTACATAGTTTCCTTGCTAAAGAATACCTCTGGGTAGGGCAGCTCCAATGTCCCACCATCTAATAGGCCGTGCTGGAACTGTAACAAGCCTGGTCACTGGGCTAATAATTGTCCCTATCCTCCCAAGCAGAATGCTCAGGGAAATGTCCGTCAGGGGCGTGTTCACTACACTACTGTGGAGGAAATTCCTGCTGGTGAAGTGGTCACCGCTGGTAAGTTTCTTGTTAATGATCACCCTACAGTTGTGCTCTTTGATTTGGGTGCTTCACATTCCTTTGTGAGTTCTACTTTTGCATCTGAGCATAAGATGAATGTGATTACAATTGTCAAGGGTGGTTATTGTATTAGTGCTACTGGAAATAATATCATGACTAACCAAGTAGTTAAAGATGTAAAGATTGAGATTGGGGATCAAGAGTTCCTTGCGGATCTTGTAGTTCTGCCGGGGGTAGGAATCGATGTAATCCTAGGGATGAAGTGGATGAGCGGGAATGGAGTGTTGATCGATACATCAACCCGTGTGGTAATGTTGAGAGATCCTGTGGATAAGAAGGGTTTTCTAGTGCAGTTGCCTCGTGATATCGCTATCCACAATACAACCAATGCTACCCTAGCCAAAGCCATTGAGGATATACCGGTTGTCTGTGAGTTTCCAGATGTCTTCCCTAATGACTTGCCTGGATTACCTTCGGACCATGAAGTAGAATTCAAGATAGAACTCATTCCGGGTACGACTCCTATTTCTCGAAGGTCCTATAAAATGCCGCCCAATGAGTTGGCTGAGCTGAAGATTCAGTTGAATGAGCTATTAAAGAAAGGTTTGATTTGGCCTAGTTCTTCTCCTTAGGGTTGTTCGGCTATCTTTGTAAAGAAGAAGGACGAGTCTCCGCGCATGTGCATGGATTATCGCCCCCTTAATGCTGTTACTATCAAGAACAAATACCCTCTTCCTCGCATTGATATTCTATTTGATCAACTCTCCAAAGCTAAGGTATTCTCCAAGATTGATTTGAGGTCTGGCTACCATCAGATCAAAATTCGTCCTGAAGATATACCTAAGATAGCTTTCTCTACTCGTTATGGCTTGTTCGAATATCTTGTCATGTCCTTTGGGTTGACAAATGCTCCGGCACACTTTATGTACCTGATGAATTCAGTATTCATGCCGGAATTGGACAAGTTCGTCGTCGTGTTCATTGATAATATCCTTGTATATTCTTAGAATGAAGAAGAGCATGCTGAACATCTGAGAATTGTTTTAACTCAATTACGTGACAACCAGCTTTATGCTAAGTTCAACAAGTGCGAATTCTGGTTGAATAAGGTACCTTTTCTAGGTCATGTGTTATCTGGAGATGGAATTTTGGTTGACCCTACTAAGGTGCAAGAAGTCCTAGATTGGAAGGCACCTACTACGGTCACAGAAGTCCGAAGTTTCTTGGGTTTGGCTGGCTATTATCGTCGTTTCATCCTGGATTTCTCTAAAATCGCCAAGCCCATGACTCGACTACTTCAAAAGGATGAGAAGTTTGTGTGGACTTTGAAGTGTGAATAGGCTTTCCACACTTTGCGGACCTTACTAACTTCTGCTCCTGTATTGGCACAACCTGACATCGAGAAGCCTTTTGATGTCTATTGTGATGCATATGGCACCGGTTTGGGGTGTGTTCTTATGCAAGAGGGCTGAGTCATTGCTTATGCTTCGCGCTAGCTTCGAAAGCATGAAGTCAATTATCCTACCCATGACTTAGAGCTAGCCGCGGTTGTTCATGCCCTGAAGATTTGGAGACATTACTTGCTAGGTAATGTGTGCAACATCTATACTGACCATAAAAGTCTCAAGTACATCTTTACTCAACCCGAGTTGAACATGCGTCAATGACGATGGTTAGAATTAATCAAAGACTACAACCTTCAAGTGCACTACCATCCTGGCAAGGCAAATGTGGTTGCTGATGCCTTAAGCAGAAAGGCTCATTGTAATTCCTTAGTTAGTGAAGACTTTCATCTGGCACACCTCCTTCATCCTGTAGTACTCCACAATATCACTGTGGATTGCTCTCTTAGAAGTCGAATTATCGAACTCCAGAAGACTGATGTGGGTGTGTTTCACATCAAGCGGAAGATGAAAGAGCAGGAGACCAAGCACTTTAGGGTCGATGACAAAGGAATTCTCTGGTTTAATGATAGGCTTGTAGTACCCAAAGACAAAGAACTTAGAAATCAAATTATGGCTGAAGCCCATTCTTCTAGATTGTCCATCCATCCTGGTAGCAGTAAAATGTATCAAGATCTCAAGCCATATTATTGGTGGACCAAGATGAAGAAAGAAATCGCAGCCTACGTGGCAAGGTGTGATAACTGTTGCAGAGTCAAGGCTATTCACATGAAGCCCGGGTTATTGCAGTCACTCTCTATTCCTGGCTAGAAGTGGGAAGAAATTGTTATGGATTTCATTGTTGGGTTACCCATTACCAAACAGGGTTTTGATTCCATCTGGGTTATCGTAGATCGTCTAACCAAATCCGCTCACTTTATTCCGGTCAAGTCTACCTATCACCCTCACAATTATGCTGATATTTATTTTCAACAAGTGGTACGTCTCCATGGTGTACCCAAATCCATTATTTCAGATAGAGGAAGCAATTCACGGCTCACTTTTGGGAATGCTTACATTAGAATCTTGGCACTCATCTATCCACAGTTCTGCCTATCATCCGCAAACATCAGGACAGAATGAGCGTGTTAATCAAATTCTTGAAGACATGCTTAGAGCTTGTCTTATCTCTTGCAAAGGCTCTTGGGAGAAATGGTTGTCTCTCGCTAAATTCTCTTATAACAACAGTTATCAAGAGAGTATCAAGATGGCTCCTTTTGAAGCTCTATATGGCCGCAAGTGTAGGACTCCTTTAAACTAGGTGGAACCCAGAGAAAGAAGATTCTATGGTATTGATTTTGTAAAAGAAGCCGAAGAGCAAGTCCGAACTATACAGAAGAATATGACTGCCGCTCAGGCTAGACAAAAGAGCTATGCTGATAAGAGAAGAAAACCTATTGAGTTTGAAGTAGGTGACCATGTTTATCTGAAGGTATCCCCTATGAGAGGAGTAAAACGTTTTGGAATCAAAAGGAAGCTTAAGCCTCGATATGTTGGACCTTACCGAATTATCAAGAAAAGTGGAAGAGTAGCCTATAAACTCGATCTACCACGTGAAATGGGAGCTATATTCCCGGTATTCCATGTGTCTCAGCTGAAGAAGTGTCTCCGTATTCCCGAGGAAAGAGTAGCAACGAGGAGAATCAAATTGAAATCTGATCTTTCTTATGAGGAGAAGCCCGTGCAGGTTCTGGATACTCAAGAAAGGGTGACTCGTAGGTGAGTAGTTAAGTTATACAAGGTAGTTTGGAGTAATCATAGTGATCGGGATGCAACATGGGAGCGGGAGGATTATCTAAAGGAAAATCATCCAACTTTCTATACTAAATGGTACACTTTCCAAATCTCGGGATGAGATTTTTCTAAGGGGGAGGGCTGTAACACCCTAGGTGTTTGGCTCCCACAAAATTGCATTTCATTTCATAAACATGTGCATCATCTATCTCATCATGCCATTGTTACTGAAACATGTATATGCAACATTCTCAATTATGTTTGTTTCATACTTGATTGCTTGTGAATGGTAGTTAGTGCAACATGTGAATGCAACATGATTTTCTCATACCTTGAAACATGGCAACATGGTAGTGTAATATGACAAGTTTAAAATTGCAACAAAGTCATGAAACATGTGAAACATGGATTTGCAACATTAGGGTAATTTGAGTGTTTTGTTGTTTTATCACATGTGATACTTAGAAGTTGGTGTAGCACTTGTGTAGAGTGGTTAATTATGGTCTAATACACCTTAACTACACTTAGGGTAATTGATGGGACATTGTTCATGTAGACCAAAATGACTAAATTGCCCTCTAGGTGGAGGTTTGACTTTAGGATGACCTATAGAGTGACTCTGTTTGACTGATTAAAAAGTCCAACCTAGAGACCTTGCATGGATGTGCACCCTTTACCAAAGTTGTAGCCAATTTATGAAGTAACAAAAGTCTCAATATGACCATCTCATGAAAATGGCTAGAACATGCTCAAACAGGGCCCACAAGTCAGGTTTCCCTGCTGATTTCAGACTTAGAAATTTTTTTCAGTCAAGTCCTGACTTACAGTTTCATGAGCCCCTCTTTGAGACCTTGTATCTCCCAATCCAGACCGAATTAGTCCAATCCCCAATTGACAATGTTGTAGTACTATTGTAGCTATACAAATTTGTTGTTACTACCTACCGCTAACTCGGGCTAGATTACGAGCTATGAGGCGATGAAATGGCGCTGTCAGTCGTGCCACCGGACCCCGATTCAGTTCGTTTCAGAAAATATTCAGTGAATGTCATGGCCGACCGATTCAGAGACTGGCCACCATGTGGCGTGCATGCCCAGCTAGCACCTCCACATTACGCGCCTGTGCTCCCAGGTGAAAGCCAAGCCAACGCCTCGCTCACTCCCTCTTCCTCTCGCCATTTCCCTCTCTGTCGCCCTCCTCCACACGAGCACGGTGACCGAGAAGACCATGACCACCACTGAGCCAAATCACCCTAACCGAGTGCCATTGTTCGATTCCCCTAAACCACAGCACCACCGTGAGCCCCTCCACGTCCTCGACCTCACCAAAACCTCATCCTCGCCTCAGGTAGGGCTCACTGTGAAGGCGGCTCCACCGGGTCGCCATGTCCCCCGCCGGCCGAGCTCGCACGTGGCTGTGCCGCTCGAGCCTCTTACTGCCCCCTCTTTCCCTTGCTGTAGGTCCAGTTAGTGATGTTGATGCTCGTAGGGTAGACCATTAGGGCCGTGATGCCGTCGGCTCGCTGGAGCTGGCCAACTCACGGCCGTGTGCCGCCATGGCCGCCGCCATTCCCCCTAGCCACTGCAATTGCTGCATTTAATGGTACCCCTAGGTGCACACGGGTGAGGTGAACACACTGGTACCCATGGCCTCGTTGAAGCTGCCACCAGCGGCGAGCTACCGCCGTCGCTCTTCTTTCCTCCCCTATTTTCTCTCTGACTAGCGGGGCCCGCTTGTCAGCAGCCGCGCGGGCGGGAGCCGACCACGGGCCACGCACGTGAGTGGGCCGCGCTGGCATGTGCGGGCACGCACGTCGCGGGCCGCAGTGGTTTTTCGGGCTGGCCCAGTAGTTGGTTAGGGTTTCCAAATTTGTTTTGTTTTATTCTTTTTCATAGATTTGGGTACAGATTCAAAAATGCATATCTCTTGGTTGGTAGATCCAGATGATGTGGTTCCAATTTTGTTGAGTTCCTGGTAATGTCTAGTTTATATTAAAAATATAATTTATGCCATGTTCTGTTATGAAAAATGGAGTTGCTAATTATCTCTTTTAATCATGTGGGAAATAGGGGTAATTATATCTTTTTCTGTGTAGCTCCAAATGGCATGAAATTTTTATGGTGTACTGCTCATATCATGAATAGCTTGTAGTTAAATTTTCATACACTTTGGACACTGTATGTAGGAGTTATGTAATTCTCTTATTTGCATGGATGGATCTTGTGTGAATTTTCATAATTTTTCTATAGATCCAGTAAAGGTAAAATTTGGTGAGTGCTATTCTTATGCTAGAATGATACTAGGAAAAATGTGAAATCTATTGCTTGATACTTTTAATAGGGTTTCCTAATTATGCTAGAAATAGACCTGCCATCTGTTATTTTTGATACAGCAAGTTCTGCTTGTCCAATTGCTTTGAAATTATTATGGTAGTCTATGTGAAGCATGAGGTAGCTACTGTAATTTTTGTAGATTTTTCTGTACAGTTTTACTATATGTTGCTTTAATCACCTAATTAACTAAATAAATTAGAAAAGGACATTAAATAATTTATTTAGAAGTTGGCACTATGCTTTCTTATGTTCCTCTGGTATGCACAACAAGTTGGTAAACTTGGTTTGGTCCAATTATGCTTTTGCATCATCACTAAATGTTTAATTTAGTAAACCTGTCATTTCTAGACAGATTCTATGTTTACTTGAATTCGATTTGGTTAACGTAAGAATCATGCTTTGATGTTTATAAATGATTTGTAGAGAATTTCATAAGCTTTCTAGAATGTCCTCTTGCAAGTCATTTGAATTTATAGAACTCTTGTTGTGATTGAATTAAGGAACTGCTCGTTTGCGTATGAAACCTTAACTTTTGATTTAAGTATGTCTTTACTATTCCTAAGCTTATGGTAATGTTCCTAGGTGTTAGGCCTTTAATTGAAGATGAGCATCTTTATCTTAGGTTATGCAAGTTAGGTAAGTTGATCTTGTTCTTCGAGTTAAGTTAGATACATGTTTTAAAGTGATTTGAATAGAGCTATTCTTAATCGGTAAACGAGTGTCCAGTGATGTTTTCGTTAAATACTTACTGTTATCCATTCATCATGAGCATCATGTCATTCCTTATGCATCCATGATATTTATCTTGTGCATCTGCATGTAATAGGTGTACCGGAAGGAGTGACACTACTAGAATTCGAGGAACCGAGCGGGGAGCAGCAGCACCCAACACCAGAGGTTCAGGAGGTGCAACCCTTAGGAGAAGTGCTAGACAAGGTCGCCGTTGAGTGCCCGGATCACCGTCCGTGCAACTTTGTGAAAGGCAAGCCCCGAAGTATATTAAGCCTCTTAATTTCTAAAATGCAATTAAAGTATTATTTTTACATATATATTGTTGCATTAAGTATAGGTGTTGGATGCAAACACTTGCTGCATTGGTTATCCAATCCTTGTCTAGATATTGATATCCTGAATCCTATGTAGCTCAGGCTCGTGTAGTGCTTAGCCCTGCTTAAATGCGGTAGAAGTCAGGTGATTTTCTGTCACCTACGAGCTATAGGGATATACATATGGCATGGTTGGCTATATTTGCTATCGTGGAAAAGAACCTATCTTAATTTGAATTGAAGATCAGGCGGAGGCTTGCCGGTTTGTAGTGACTCCATCTGTGTCGCTTAAGGATCGAATCTTGGAGCCTTTCCTATTCATGTTGAACGCATGCCTCTCTCTTAGTTGGCCGCGTCTAGAGACCGACCACGAAGCCGAGTAGCTCAACTCAGGCCAGGAGTCGATAAGTATAAAGTACGCCTCGGAAGGGAGCCATAGGCATGAGTCCAAGGGCAGGTGATTTAAAAGTCCTAATCATCCTGGCAGAAGGGTAATCCCTGAGAGTGCTGGCGCTGATCGAACCCGTGAATTTGGTTCCTGAGTTGTACCAAAGATGACCCACGGCTACCCTTGCAAGGTATGCCCGGGCGAGAGTTAGGAATACCCCCTCAGCTGAGTTGTAATTCTATTCGAGTCGCCGTCTCTCATCGGTTATTGAGAACTTGACGGGCTTATCTCCAAAGTAGATACACTAAATAACATAATGGTTCAGGAATGATGATATGATGATGACAGCCTTATTATACCTGCTATGGTTAATATTGGTTGCTCCTAATAAGTGAGTGCTCTAGTACAGGTGCTAATCTAGTGGACAGGTAAATAATGATAAACTTGATGCTAAGTTTAAATTGGGCACTATATTCATAAGCTCTTTTATGCAACTGTGTCAAGCTAGCCCACCTCATAAGCCTTGCATGACCCTTGGTGTCCTTTATTTCTGGTTTTGACGGGTAAGTCTAGCTGAGTACCTTCTCGTACTCAGAGTTTATTTCCCACCTGTTGCAGATGACCAGTTCTACTTTGGTTGCTGCAAGTATTGCCTTCTCCCGGCTGGGGATGAAGACTAGACCATTGGGCGCGGTCTCTCCTAGTTCTCATACCTAAAGATGCTTTTGGTGGGACATGACTAAGATCTGGCAATGTATTTGAAACTATGAAGTTATGTACTAAACTATGTTGCTTCCACGAATTTGAACTTGGTTTGTAATATTTTATTTGAACTCTGATGGATGTAATCCGGATGCCACTTGTGAAATATTGTAACGAATGATGTGTTGTGTTGAATCACTATAGTCTTGGTTTGTATGTCGGGAGTTGTTTGAAATCCTTCGTGATTTCCAGACTACCAGGATTATGGGAGCTTAAGTACAGGAATTTGATCACTTCGGTGATTGTTTTTGTACTTACGTTCTTATAATTTGGTCGGTTATGTTACAGCTGGTATCAGAGCAAGATTCGACACTAAATATATCATTTGTGTATTTAAAACAAAAGTATTTGTGAAAATTCTAAATTAAATACTAAGTGTTGCCAGTGGTCATATCCTTTATGCCCAAATAAGGACTCTTAGGTGGCTTATTAAAGTACTAACTTGGGGGTTCCTACTTGTTTCTGTTTCGTTGTCCATACGGTGTGCTATTGTATGGATGCTATAGCTGAGGGCTTCAGAGGTCACAAGTAGCTACCGTATGCTCACTGGATCACATTCCTTATCCACAGAGTTGTTACAGTTAGGCCGCCTGAGATGCTAGCTGAGTACAGTGGTGCCACTACAGAGTTTCCTGCTTATAACCTGACTCAGATGATCCACCACAGTACACCACAGGCACCTAGCTAGCCACGCCGTCGCCTAGAGGTGCTAGAGACTGTAGCCTAGCAGGATGATATTATCAGAGGTATTGTAGCTACAGAGGAGAAGCAGCTTGCTCAGCAGGAGGGGATGGTCACGAGCAAGCCCAGTGACAATTCTAATGATGACTACCAGCCCATTCCTTAGATGCCTCCATGATGACATGATGCTGAGGTCGGTAGCTCTAGTTCAGCGCCACCTACCCCACAGACAAACCCCGCTCTTCTTGCTATACTTGAGCGGATGAGGCGGGATTAGGCACACCAGGCTTAGGAGACAACTGCTATATTTGCTCAGTTCCAGACTCGGCAGGACGAGTTTTAGTGACAGCAGCTAGCTATTCAGCAGCAGATGCAGGCTCTATAGCAGCAGCAGCAGGCCATGCATCAGTAGTAGCTTCTCATGCAACAATAGCTTCTCGGATTCATGCAACATGTAGTGACAGCGATTAGGGCCCCACCGCCATAGGCTTCGCCCCAGCTTGGTCAGCCTGCCACCACTTTGATGACTCCAGCATTACAGCCTATTAGGCTTCAGAGCCAGGGACAGCCACCAGCACAGTATGCTTCACCTACAGAGCAGGTGTCCTAGTGGTTCGCTTCGCTAGTGATAGCCCCACAGTTCACACCTCTTCAGACAGTGTTTACACCGGCACAAACATCGTCACTGCTAGTGCCAGACACTTTAGTCTCCAGGAGCCTTGGTGCCTCCTTCAGTGAGTTGATAGGGCAGCCCACTCCTCCATACCTGCATGTTCTAGGTCCTTCTACAGCTGCACCTATCACAGCGACTATAGAGACGCTCCCTTCCTCAGTGGCATCATCAGAGCCAGCTGCTTCAGTCATACCAGCACAGCCTACAGCAGCTCCAGTTCCTGATTTGACCTAGACTGCTTCAGCATCACTTCTAGCTACAGAGGGTCAGACAGCTTGGAGCTTAGGGTCAGATGATGATGGTGACCAGTTCTAGCTCGCTCCTCGTACCTTAGCGCCCGGCTCATCCATTGTAGCCCCGCCGACCAACCCTTAGGTTTTCGTGTTTGACGCCAAAGGGGGAGAGGGTTCGAGTATGATAGCGTTAGGGGGAGCGACATATCTAGGGGGAGCTTAGTTATTATATTAGCTTATCTATTTATATTTGGAGTTTTTATGTGTGATACACTATTATGCATTTGGCATGTGTTTTTATTTATGCATTAAACTATATTTATGTGATAGTGATATCTACGTGATCGTGCTATATGACATGTGTGCTCTCTACTGTGAATTATTTATATGTCATATCACTTGTGCTATGCTCATTTGCCTTTGCTTCCGCGTTTTACTCCGATGCAAATGAGCTTCATTACTTGTACTCATGCTTATTACATATCTTTTGAGTACATCATATTGGCTTGGGTCATATAAGCTTGCCTAACACTTTTGTTCTTATTGCTAAAAGCTTATATGAACAAAGCATGGTAAAAACCTCATCTCTTTCGCATACTCGAGGTAGTATTGTCATCAATCACCAAAAAGGAGGAGATTGAAAGCATCTAGGCCCCTAGTTGGGTTTCGGTGATTAATGACAATACATGATTACTGTAACTAATGTGTGTTTTGCAGACACAATTAAGTTAGGTCACGGTAATGGCGATCGATTGGGCAATCAAGGTGGTTATGCCTCTACGATGGAAATCATTTTGGTTTTCAAAGGATGGACGACAAAGTTAAGGATGGACTAGTTCTAAGTGTCGATTGGAGTTAGAGAGACACTTAGAGTAGTTTAGGACTTTGTTTTTCCTTTGGCCGTACTATTAAGGGGGGTATGAATGGGTAGCTTGACCTAGGTGATTCTAGTGAGTTAGGTGTGGTGCACACTTGTTAAAACTAGCACTATATAGCTCCATAACAGCCCTTTGATCCAATGGAGCAAACTTCATTCACATATGATCGAGAGTTGGAAGTGAATGGAGGGTCAAATACTGACCGGACGCTGGCTCTGGTGTGACCGGACGCTGACTCAGGGTCCGGTCAATTCATTTGACCAAGGTGAAAGCGTTTGGAAGTGACCGAATGCTGAGAGGTCAAGTGACCGGACGCTAAGGGCCAGCGTTCGGTCGACTCTAGTAAGGTCCCAGAGAGAGAAAATCCTGATCAGACAAGTTCGATCAATGCTGACCGGACGCTGATAAGGTTTCGGCTACTGACCGGACACTGCTCAGCAAGTGATCAGACGCTAGGGGTCTAGCATCCGGTCAACATCAGTAAGGTTCCAGTGAGGGGAAAATGTGACCGGACGCGTCCGGTCAGTGCTGATCGGATGCTGTCCAGCATCCGATCAACACTTAACCACTGGAGTTCGGGGTGTACTAACTGGTGCGTCCGGTGAACATGACCGGAGCGTCCGGTCACCCCGCAGAGGCACATAATGGTTTGTTTTTCAGCCGGTGTTATAAATACAACCTCCACTCGTGTGTGGGGGTACTTTTGCTCATTCCAACAGCTAAGAAACACCTTAGAGAGTGTCAAGAAGAGCAAGGTCCTAGTGAGGTGATTGAGATTTGAGAATCCCAAAGAGAGCCCTCATTAGTGAAGCAAGTGTAGCAAAGTGTGCATCCACCCTTCTTATTAGGCTTGTCATGGTCAAGTGAGAGTTCGTGCTTGTTACTCTTGGTGATCGCCATCACCTAGACGGCTTGGTGGTGATTGGGAGTTTGGTGATCATCCGGTGGAGCTTGTGGGTGACCCAACTTAAGTTGTGAGCGGTTGTGGGTGATTCACCGCGACGGAGTGTCGAAGAATCAACCCGTAGAGAGCACTTGATCCTTGCATGGATCAAGGGGGAGCTACACCCTTGCGCGGGTGCTCCAATAAGGACTAGTGGGGAGTGGCGACTCTCCGATACCTCGGCAAAACATCACCGCTTTCCTCCTTCTCTATCTACTTTGAGCATTTACTTTGAGCAATTCAATTCTTGTCTTTACATTCATAGAATTGTCATGCTAGAGTAGGATTAGAACTTATGTTGCAAGTCTTTTGTGCGGTAGAACAATTAGAAACACTTTCTAGGCAGAAGGGGTTAATTGGGCTAACCATAGGATTTAATTATTAAAAGAAATTTAGAATTAGCCCAATTCACCTCCAACATCATGTCTCATTTTCTCTAGCTTTCTCAACTATCTTTCACTAAGACATCCTGTCGACAGAATATCATCGGCAGTCCTCCGAGGGGTATCCTACGAAGGTAGATTGATCGGCAGAGGAGCGTGTGATCAAGAACAAGAAGGCAACAGAGACACACGAGTTAGATAGGTTTAGGCTGTTAGTATGACGTAATACTCTACTCCTATGGTCTGTTGGTTTATATTAGCTATCGTCTAATATTGCATGTGTTTGGAGGGGTCCCTACCCATCTTATATAGTCCGGGGAGCAGGGTTACAAGTCAGTTAGATTTGAGAGACAACCGGAAAGTAATAACTGATTACAGGAATTTTAGGATCATATATATCCTAACAGATCTCGTAGTATCTTTGGGATATCTTCTAGATGTCTTGCGGAAGGCGCCGATCAAAGTCGTGCCCCGCAAGGCTTCGTCTTGTGGGCTAGACCGCCCCTGAGGGCGCAGCCCATGTGGTCTGTCGTGGGTATTCGGGGTCATACCCCCACACATCCGGTCTCGACATTACGTAGCAGCTGAGAAATGCCATCGTTATTCTCGATGTCGTCAGCTAGCATGTTCCTAAACACATTATTAACTATGGCCACATGTTTCGTGTTGACACCGGGTTCCTTGTTAGCATCGTGGATGGCTACGTCAGGCATGTCCACATCATCGTTGTTTTCTTGCGGAACATTCACACCAACCTCGCCGTGCATAGTCCAAATTATATAGTTTGGCATGAACCCCCTGGTAATCAAGTGCGGTCGTATAGACTCAATTTAACGAAAGTTCCTTTGATTCTTGCAATTTTTGCATGGGTAGAAGATAGGGTTCCCATTCCCAGCATGGGCTTTGGCATCGATGATAAACTAGCTGATGCCATGCATGTACCGCTTGTCCATTCAGGATAGATGCATCCACTCTCGATCCATCTTTGCACAAAAAAATATTGAGACAGTAATTACAAAGAATTAATAAGAAATCGAGCTTCATGAACAACAATTGTAGCTCGAAAGTATAATTTTTGGAAAATATTATTGTACACTAATTATTGGAAAATTGAAATTGGTAGCCCCGGCCCTGTAAATTGAAAATCATAGTAAAAAATAATTATTGCACAATAATGAAGAACAACTATTCTATTCCATGCCACATAAAAATGGAGACACTTATTTTAAAAAAGACTAAAATTGGAGACATGATCATGAACAATAATGTAGCTCCAAACAATGCCCATATAAATTAAAAAACAGAACCCCATAAAAAAATTATTGCACAATAATGAACAACATTTATTCTACTCCATGCCACATAAAAATGGAGACACTAATTTTTAAAAAAAGTCTAAAATTGGAGACATGATCATGAACAACAATGTAGCTGCAAACAATGCGTTGTTATGTGACACATAGATTAATTTTCTCAACAAATTGTAAAAGAATCTACTCTACTTCTAAGAACTAATTATAGCATCACATACTAACAATAATGATCTTGACCACCATGGAATAATTATCTAGGAATTTAAATGTGTTCATAGACACCAACCTTTTGGATGATGGATTCACCACAATTTGAGCCTTGCACAAATGTCCAATTGAAAAAGTGCTCTCTAGAATGGAGAAAGAACTAGAATAAGAATCAAGCAATATAGCCATCAAAACGAAGCTAATTAAGCAACAAAATCAAAGGAGTGGATGTTTGTTATTAATCTTAAAGCAAAAAAGATCAAACCATTCTTCAAAATCCAAACACTAGCTTCATGGTGAAGAGCAGCCGTAACAATGGAGGGAAGGGCCCAAACGCGCGCCTCTATTCTCGGGATGGACGAGAGGAGCAAGGAGAGGACGGCTGCAGCCTTTTTGTACTGTAGGCTTATCACCGTCGGTTCTTGGCTAGAACCGACAGTGATAGAGCCCAATCACTGTTGGCTCTTGGCTTGAACCGGCAGTGATATGTGACCGTCAAGCCACTGCCGGTTAGATACACAAACCGGCAGTGATAGTTGTCATCACTGACGGTTCGGTCACATCCCAAATCAATTTCTGGTTTTTAGAGCCAAGAACCGATAGTGAAGGGTCAATATTGCCGGTTCTCCTAATTTCGGTAGTGATGAGGCCGGCAGTGAAGTGCTATTCTGTAGTAGTGCCTTGACGGCGTACAACCTTTATTAGCTTCTTGTCCAGTCTCATCGTCTGCGTGCCGCTCGCATCATTGTAACTGTGGGGCGATGCTAGAGTATCTCGAGATATGGTAGATTAGTATCATGTAATCCTAGCTTACCTTATATCTAAGTGACGCTTCTTACCCCCTAAATAATGTACTCCTATGTAATCCGTCGACGAGGCTCATTAATACAATCGACTATTCCACCTGTTATATTCTTCCCACAATAGCCTAATAATATACATATAGTTTATGATCTTCTGCCTCTTAAATGTGCCATAAGGATCATGCTAAACCAAGTGCAATGCACACTTATGAAAGCAAGCCAAATCTAGGGATGAAGAAAAGGAGCATAAAAAGTTATAGCCTATGCAGCTGAGGTGTTTCTAAATGTATTTTGAGTCGTCATAGAACTTACCCTAATCACACCCAGAACCTATAAACACTGTCTACTCTATTTCCTAGTATTCTCATATATGAAAAATAGTGGTTGGAGGTGACTCAATTTTGGCAAATTGCAAGCGGCGCTGATGATGGAGATGGTTGGGCGACGACTAGTGTCAAAAAAAAAATCGATGCCCTATGCGGTCACCTGTGTATGTTTGCACGTGGATGGCTCTATTTTCCAAGCGCGAATAGATTGAAAGTTAGGATAGGGAGTTGTTGGAAAAAGATTTATGGAGAAATAGTTTTATAATAATTTTTCTAAAGTAGATTCATTTCCACCACTAGATTGGATTTGGATTGGATTGAATGATGACTCGAAGGGTCTGCGGTTCACACGGCCTGTGGATTCGCCTCGTCCCTGCATGCTGCAATCCAAGCATTGGGACTTAGAATTGATTGACCGTGTGCGGTAGGCGAAATGTGAGGCAGCCCTTGGCGATTGAGGGGCTGCTGTGATGAACCAGCTTCTTTTTTTTGCGACTCAACTTTCCATTCATTCAAGATGCATCAGGGTTACAATCCGCAGTCACCAGGCCAACGACACAGGATGGGGCATACTGCCACTCACCTAACCTAGTGTCTCCTGAGACTTGCTTTACTAAAATATGAGCTACTCGATTACAAGATCTACTAGCATATAACAATTTGAAATCAGAAAAATGCATAGTAATATCACGAGCTTCCCTGATGATCGGCGCAACTCTTGACCTCTGGGTGACACCTGCTTCCCAAAGCTTGAGCAGCTCTTGGCTATCCATTTCAATGATCAAGTTCTGGATGCCGCTCTCTTGAGCAAATGATGAACCAGCTTCTTGATTAACTCTTTGTTCCTTTCGTGCCCAGCGCTGCTTGCTTGGAACTAGAATGTAATGGAAGACTAGTTTACATTGAGCCTTTAGTTTAAAGTTCTATGTGTGTGGACGATTGTTGTGTTGAAATATTGTCACGAACATGGTTAATTATCTATCTCATGTGTTGCCATGAGTTTCTTTAGTTGCATCAATGTTGGATGCTCATGTACATTTGTGTTGTTTTCATTACAATGATGAACCCAAAAATAATAATTATGAAGTTAATTTAGACCAATACCAAATAGCTCATGTATGCTGGATGAATAAAAAAATCTAACATGCAACCTTCCAAGGGCACAAGTGGCAATTCCCACCAAAATCTGCGTTTTCTAGATCTCGAGCTGCGCTTCAAGCTAAGCCAAACAGGTTTCTTAGCTCCATGGTGGGAGCCCTGATCCACGGTTGAGCTGGTCCTCTGGATCTGTGTTTCCAAATTGGCCCCGATACGTGCTAACTTATTTTACACATAAATTCTATATCCTACGTAGGCTTCTTTGCCGATTAATTTTTTGCCGATTGTCCTTTGCCGAGTGCGGCACTCGGCAAAGCCTTTGCCGAGTGTATTTCGGGCTTTGCCGAGTGCCGCAGACACTCGGCAAAGAGAGGGTGTCCGGTAGTATACTATACCATGTACAACTGGGCCTAGGGTATTTCCAGGACCCACCCGGTAAACCCTCTAGGTTAGCCTCTGGTTTTAGGGAACTGTGCTACAGTAGATATCCCTATATCCCCTATATGTTATTAGCGTTTGTTTTGATGTACTCAAATCCATCTAATCTACATAGGTTGGGAGCGATTGAGGTAGAAAATTAAGTTGTCCTTCCCAACTCACGTGGAATAGAGTGGATTGATTCCAAATAAACCCTTAAAGGAAATTAAATTCATCTATAATAAAATTTTAGACAAAGGAGAGAGGGGATAGGGTAATTGTTGGAGTTGCTTTTAGACTCGGGATGTAACTAAAAAAGAGTCAATCCAAACATAGCTTTTTGGGACAGAGGTACGTAGTATATGAACTGAACTTATTAAACTTTATTCAATAACAATCCAAATACAGAAAACACAAACCAAAGAATAACAGATACAAAACTCTCCAAGCTTTGAACAAATCAAAGGCAAATGAGGAAGACACAAACAAAATAACAACAGTTGCCATGTCGTACAATGCAACAGCACGTACGCTTGCAGCTCATGAACAAATTAAACACCACCAACAACGATCTGGACCGATATATTGATCCTTCACCAATCACCGTGCAGTTTTTTCTGAAGGTCTTCCACATTGCACTGGGACAAGTTGATGAACAAGTCGCTAGTAGTGATTGATCGCCCTGCAGTTCTTCCTGACCTGGCCTTGGTACCCGGTCTTCACTTCGATGCTGGCCATCTTCACCATGGCCTTCTCGAACTTGTCCTCCCACCACCCGGGGATATTGGCGTTGTCCAGCACCAGCTTGTCCGTCTCCGTCGACGTGAGCAGGTCGGCGTCGGAGGTGAAGAGCACTGTGTGCGACAGCACGTTCTTGTAGTACTGGTTGTCCATGGCGTTGGGCGTCACAACGTCCTGCATCACCGTGGGGTCGTTGCTGCTCGTCGGGTTGGCCGGGCAGCGGCTCTTGAGGAACCCGGCTAGCCCGGGGCTGATGTCGGAGGGGACCGAGGCATTGAGGCGGTCGGAGACGAAGGACGAGCAGTGCGAGCGGCCGACGGTGTGCGCGCCGGAGAGCACGACAAGGTCCTCCACCGACATCCCCTTGACGGCGAAGCTGGAGACGAGGGTGCTGAGGTTGGACGTGGGCGGGACCAGGAACTTGAGCGACTCGGAGGCGTTGGAGAAGGTGCCGTCCAGGCGGCCCGCCGGCATGTCGAAGCTGACCTTGCCGCCGCTCAGGAAGTAGGACGCGTCGCGGGCCGCGAAGGCGATGATGTCGGCGCAGGAGACGACCCCGGGGCATGCGGCCTCCAGGGCGTCCTTGATGGCGTCGATCAGCTCGAAGCCGCGCAGGCTTGGGTTGTTGGGCGCGCTTGTCTTCTCCGGCGTCGGGCTGAACGGGGTCGGGTCCAGAAGCACGGAAGCATCACAGCCCTATAGTCGTCAACAGTGAAACGTTCAAGACAGTAAGTCATCGTCTATAGCTACTTTATACTCCTATATAGTTTCGTAAGAACGATCTATATATACGTTGCAATGTAACAAAACCCTTCTTGGATGATAAAGTAAAGTACCTCGACGAAGCAGTCATGGAAGAGCATACGGATCACAGCGGCGCCATTGCCAGGGTTCTGGGCGATGGCCTTCTCCATGATGGCCTTCACGATGGCCTCAGCCTGGGGACACTTGTAACGGTAGTACCCGAGCTCCAGAGGGTAGTAAGGGCTGGCCTGACACGCCACGGCTAGGAGCAGCAAGCTAAGTAGTGCGGCGGCTAAAACGGACGACATCGTCTTTGGTGAAGTAGCAGCAATAGCCATGTCTGCTATATGTGCTTATTGGTATGTATCGATCTCTTCCAATCAAGAGGTTTATTTGAGTCAAGAGCAACTCAGAATGTGATGAATAAGAACTAAGAAGTGATGGAGATGAGTTGCTGCTCAAATGAGGAGATATTTATAGCTGGAAGCAGGCCGAAGGAGTGCAACATTGACCATGTCATTATGTATAGCCATATGGACAACATGCATGGGTTTAAAATTTGAATAAGAGCTAGTTTGGTGAGCAGTTTGCCCTACTATTTTTTACTCGTTAATTACCTTTTCCGAGCGTGGTACGGTGCAAGGAAAAAATGAGGATTAAGGACTTTATTAGTCTGTTAGACAACAGCATTTCACTAACCCTGGACAGAGGCTGCTCAACGAATGAGAACTGTAGTCCAAAATCAGATATGCATCCAGCAAGTCACCTTGAAACTAGCCATAACATATTCGTGCCAAGTGCACGACTAGATATATATGTGGTTGAATAATGCATAGCTACGGATAATTTGCTGGATCAATCTATCACTATGCCAGAAATGCTAATTAGTGACGCATCCAGAGGGTCATTAGTGACGCAAAAAACACGCGTCACTTACGTTGCGTCTGTGATGTGAAGAGATTAGTGACGCGTATTGCAGCGACACGTATTGAGAAAACGCGTCTCTGATGTTAGATAGCAGCGACGCGTTTGAGAAAACGCGTCTCTGATGTGAGATAGCAGCGACGTGTACGGAGAAAACGGGTCACTGCTGACCCTTCATTAGTGACGCGTATAGCCAAAACGCGTCTCCGATAACAATTTACAAAAACAAAAAAAAATCTAGATCAACGGTTTACAATTCTGAACCCCTTGTTTCACAATATGGTACATTTCACAACAGTTCTCATGATACAAATACATAACAGTCAGTTAAACTGTAAGTGATTACAAAGTATCCACCAGAACTATGAAAAATGTGACAATTGCTTTATAGAATAAATGGCAATACATATACCTCTCCTAGCTACTTCCTTTCCTCTCAGCTCAACGTAGGCCAACTACTCCCAGGCTACAACAAAACAGCATATAGTTAATTAAATACATGTCTAGATCAAAAATATAGTAACTGTACAAAAGCATTTGAGTATAATACTCCTAAATATACGTGCATCTGAACTATTTAGGTGTTATATATATACACACACGGTAAGGCTATTCTGCAGCTGGCCAAAGAATAACTTATTCTATGGCCACCTTGATTTATGATAATGTTTGTACCAATTTACGATAATGACAATACACATTTACGATATATGGGTTACTATAATTCAAGATGATACTTACCATAATGCTATAGTAAATCACTTACGAGGGAGTTACCATAATCTCGTAAATTAGTATAGTACTTATCGTAACTCAAAGTGGCCACATAATAACTTATTTTGTGGCCAGCTACAGAACAGTACGTCTATATATATCAGTATGTTCTACAAAAATAAAAAAACTGATCAATGCTTTAATTCTGAAGAATATGCCAAAAAATGGAAGTTAAGATAGGATCTACAAACCGGCAACCAACAACAAAGAAAAACAATAAACAGTCGACTATCCGCGCAAAATTGCATCCACAACAGATGAAAAGAAGACACTACCGGAAACAGCATATTTGCCGAGTGCATAAATGTTTGTCAAGTGCATTCTATCGGGCACTCGGCAAACAAGCTCTTTGCCGAGTGTTGCAAAAAACACACTCGGCAAAATAATGGCACTCGGCAAACAAACTCTTTGCCGAGTGCTGAAAAAAAACACTCGGCAAACTAAGAAAAAACACTCGGCAAAACAGAAACACTCGGCAAAACACAGTCAGTTGCAACAATTTCCTGCTCCCGAATGTATAGATCGATCACAATTTTTTGTTCAGTCTTAGTGCGCATTCTAGTAATTCTTATTTCCATTTCTAGTCCACGAATCAGATTATACTGCCTTCTATCCCATGTGCAACTTGAAGGTAGCCACTTCAGATTATTTTTTCTTCTAAAGACAACAATACAGAATGAGTGTGAATGCCTAGCGCAGGCTTGTTTTTCTTCTGCCATTCCAATGATTTATTTTGGTGGTTGGTTTTCTTCTGACATTCCAATGATTTATTACATAATAAAATAGTTAAAATAAAGTGGTATACTCTGTGGTTGCTGCTGCAGCTAATTAGCCTTACTATATTGTCAGTTTATACTCTGTGATGATCGCTTGTATGGAATTTGGAGCACTCTCTGTGCATCTGCTGGAGCAGCTTCATCAATTCCCCTGCAAATGAAGCGTGATGTCCGTCTAGTTCATGAGGTCTGCATGCAAATTGAAGAATGAGCTATTGAAGTGCCCTGCCCTGCTTCATATCTGTTCGAGGGTCATGCTTGAAATTAAACATATACTATTATTATGACATCGAAAGTTGAAGGACTGTAACTTTTTTTTGGCTGAAAATTAAGGGTGTCTTGATTGTACATATATCTAATTAATTTAAAAATCTACTACTACCTCTGTTTCTAATTAGAAGACGTTTTGTACATATATTTGTCATACCATGTTATTTTCTAAGTATGTTTTGTTTATTTTGCATCTATTTTGATGTATTATCTGTATTAATTGGTTTACTCTTTTTAATTGTATGTGACTGAACAATGGTGGGCGGTATGAGGAGGATAACGTCGCTTTACTCAAAAGCGACAGCGACGCGTAAAGGGTCCGATGCAGCTGAGGGGTCCGGGAAGAGACCTCGGGGTAGACCCAAGGGTCGAGGGAAGGGTGGAGGCAAGACGAGGCCACCGTCGTCTGTACCTTCGTCGCCGTCTAAGTTACCTTCCGCTCACTCATCCTCTGAGGAGGAGGAGGTACAGGTGAAGGAGGAGGCAGGGGTGGACGAGGAGACAGGGGTGGAGAATGAGACAGGGGGTACCTCTTCCTCTACTTCGTCGCGTGTGTGGTTGCGAGGTCCCTCAACCCTCCCGAGGCGACCGATACCTCTTGAGAGACGCCCGCTGATTCGACCCGATGGAGACAAGTAACTTTAGATATTATCACTATTTTTTCATTTGATATGTTCAAAATTACAATAGAAACTAATAATATATCTTAATCCTTTGGGCAGGGGTTGGAGGAAGGTCGGTGGGCATGATCACGCACGCCATGTGAACGGCATCCTTGGTCTTTTGATCAAGGAAAAGTTCCCTGGCCTGGTGCAGTTCGGCGAAACTATCGAGCCGGCCTACACGTGGGCCCACTATGCCGCCGTCCCCGACACCCCTGATCGGGATGGCAGGGTATTCGCCAACAAGGCGCAGCGTGTTAAGGCCGAGCTTTGGGTAAGTCTTTCTTGCACTACATTGCTCAATACATCGCATTGATTGGACATTCTTGAAATAATGATTGGATACATCGCGTCTATATGCAGGATTTCTTTAGATGCGAGGAGGGATACGAGGCCAAGGCGGATGCTGTGGCTGACAAAGCCGCCAAGAAACTCGTCAAGAACATGCACTACGAGGCGCGCATCCAGGCCGTGATCCAATACCACGTAGAAATTCTTAGAGTGAGGCTACCTAAAAGTGAGGCAAGAACCATTAGCTTGACCCCGGAACAATACTTGAAGGTAAATATAGAACATTAATACTTATTTTTTCTGAGATAAATTACGCTTAATTTTATCTTCTTATATGTCATATACTTGATGACGTAGGTGCCTCCGTGGTGGTGCGCCTACGATCTGTAGTGCTAGGCCCGGATGGTGGACAGGTGGTGCGACCCCGTATGGGAGGAGAATCACAACGCTTGCCGAGAGCGGCGTTTGCTGATGTCGGGTGCACCACATCATCAGGGCAACCTCAACCTCTCAGAATACGTGGCTAGATGGATACGCGAATTCATTTCTTTATCCTAACGCTCAACTCTGCATAATTTCTTATCATATTGTTTTTTTTGCGGTCGACGGCACATGGTGGTGAGCCTTGCTCCCAGTTCATGCCATATGCTTTGTCCCACAAGGGCTAGGCGACGGCCGACGTTGCCTATAACCCGGAGGACCCGTCCTCGGCGTACAGCAATGAGTCCGTCCACAACCGCCTCGATCGATACACATCGATGGCAAGGGCGGTCCATGACCCAGAGTATGATACGAGGGCCCATGACCTTGATGGAGAAGTGGTCATGAGGGCAGGAGGAGGCAAGAAGCATGGCTGGTTCTGGATTGGCGATGGAACAATCGACATGGCCAGTACTCCCACTCTCTCCCAGATTCGAGCACGGAGCACTCATTCTAGCCTGGTGATACGCCCACAGCCGGACTCTACACGGTTCCAGATGAACGCACTCCAGATAATTTCTATTTTATTCATTGTTCATTGATTTTTACATACTTTTGCATTGCATCGTAACATTAGGATGAAATATTGTAGGCTCAGCTGGAACAAGAAACGAGGCGCCGGGAGGAACTAGAGGCGAAGATGGAGGCAAAGCGGCAGAGGGTGGAGGTAGAGCGGCAGAGGATGGAGGCAGAGCGGCTGCAGATGTTTGAATATATGAGGGGTGTTTACGCTGCAATCGATCAACCTCCGCCACCGATGCCAGGCCCTCCTCCTCAACCTGCTCCAAATACTGTTTCAGGCACTGTGAGTCACTTTACAACCTTATAATCACCGTTTCTAGTTTATGCAAAATCAATCTTACAAAAATGCCCAGACACTAGAAACTTAGTGACTAATGCTATATGTTTGTTACCAACTAATACTTAAGCAATCATACTAGAGCACAATGCAACTGAGAAGATATTGCTGATAGTTGCAAGGGTTATACTAGTTAGGCAGCAGAGAGACCATATGTGTTGTTCAATCTTGTCTCACACATGCAATATCTTCTCCTTTGTGCAGAATCAATCGGCGGCATCGAATGAGCCTCATGACCCAGCATGGTCGTAGTGGAACTCGTGGCCTAAGTGACTACTTGTGATTTTATTTGCATTTGCATTTGTGGATTACCTGTGACTACTTGTGACTATTTGTGGTTGTGAATGAACCTACTAGCTAGTGATTCTAAAGTTTATTTACATTTATGCATTGTCGATATATATATATATATATATATATATATATATATATATATATATATATATATATATATATATATATATATATATATATATATATATATATATATATATATATATATATATGAACTGCCTGTGATGCTCATTATGAACTATGTGTGATGCCTGTAATGTTTATTTGAGCGGGGTACGTTATACGTGACCAAACAATAAAAATAGGGAATATATGGACAAAGATGCCTTTTGCCGAGTGCTAGAGTAAAAACACTCAGCAAAGCGGACATGTGGCAAATTTCTGTGCATTCTGGGACTAAAATGGCTTCTTTACCGAGTGTCTACGTTGTGACACTCGACAAAGATGCCAACGTTTGTACGTTCTGGGCCAGTCTTTGCCGAGTGTCCGGTATTTGACACTCGACAAAGAAGGAAGGTTTGCCGAGTGCCTGAGATTTGACACTCGGCAAACCAGCCAGGTTTGCCAAGTGTCTAGGAGTTAACACTCGGCAAAGTAGGTAGGTTTGCCGAGTGTCAGGTCCGGGACACTCGGCAAACGCGCCGTGATCGTCTCGGCGCCGTCACGTTACTTTTTTTCGCCGAGCGTCGGTTTCAGCTATCGGCAAAGTATTTGCCAAGTACCCGATAGAAAACACTCGGCAAAGAGACGTTTGCCGGCACTTATAGATGTCGTGTGCTGTTTGCCGAGTGTTACACTCGGCAAAGCCTTTGCCGAGTGTTTTTTGGTCTTTGCCGAGTGCCTGTGGCACACGGCAAAACCACTATTTCCGGTAATGCATTATCAAAATGTTTTTTCTAATGTCTGTTGTATTCAACCATACACATCATTTTTTAAAACTAGCGGTGACCCAGAAATTCTTTTACAGATAGTGAAGACTCTTTCAGCTTTTCGAACTAGCTGTAACCCAAATACACACGAGCAGTATAGTTTCTACCGAGAAGACCAATTATGGCGTTATTTACTTGTTGGCACTTTCTAGCTGATAGCAATATGTAACCCCAGTTCAATTATAAAATTTTATCCACACCCTATTAAGCAGCCACTTTCATTCATTAGACAGATTCGGTAGACAGTACGAGGAGATCTTGTGCATAAGTTTAGTGAAACTCAATTGATGGAGGGGAACGACCTGGATTTGGAGCTGCAGAAAGGATCAACCTCTCGACCTGATGCTACTGTGCCACGCTGCCGACCTCTCGACTAGCTGCTACTGCTGCTCTAGTGAGGGATCAAATCGAGAAATCGAGGGAGAGAGTAAGTAGGACGAAATCATCATTACAGAGGGAGAGAAAGAGACGGAACCTCAACAGACCCCGAGCGCTCCTTGACCTCGCCGAGGGGACGGTGGTGGCCGCCATGGAGGCACGAGACGGACTAGCCTCGCCAGATTTGCCGGCCACTCGCTGGGACGCAGGTGGACTCTAGGGCGCCATCGACAACAGAGATCTGGTGCGGGATCCCTGCCACCGCAACCTCGTCGCCCATCTCCCTCCCTCTAGATCTCTCCCGTGGAGGGCCATGCCCAACACTCGCTCTCCAGATTGCCTGCCTCCTCACCAGATCTGGCCTCCGTGGAGCCATCGTGGTTGGGGGGAGGGGGAGGCGCGGTGGCAGCGGTGAGGAGGAAGAGGAGAGGTGGCGACGGCGGCGGAGGGAGAGGAAGGGTTGCACATTCGGCCGGTGTCGCCATGGATTCGCCCCCCCCCCCCCCCCCCGTGTCGGGGAGAGGGGATGCACCGGGGAGAGTGGAGAGAGGACCGGGCAGAAGTGACGACGGGCTTGGAGTGGGTGCGGACCTGACCTCTTCAGTTTCACCGAATTAGATAATTTTTTGGGTCTGTGTTCTTCTAGCAGCGACGCGCTTCATCAAAACGAGTCACTGCCAAGGCTCTCCTTATCAGAGACGCGTCTAACTCGTTATAAGTGACACGTGTTTCTTTAGTGGCACTAAGCGACTCCTACTCAGTAACACGTTGCGTTTACCCGCGTCACTGATATCATATCAGTGACGCGTTTTAGTTTCGAGTCACCAATTAAGGTGTCTCTTTTGAGCTGTTTTGGCGTAGTGTATGATAGTTAATTGATTTTGCAAGCAGCTTCAACATCTAGATATATACTATCATAACACCAACGTAATTGTGTGACCTAATCTACACTGTTTAATTCTTTTACCTTCTTATTACATTCAACAAATATAGACAGTACACACATATATTTTCCCTCATTTATCGTATGATTTGGGAAGTTTTGAAGCTAGAAAACCAAAAATGGTTCAGTGCAACTACTACCTTTAGTATGATCTTCTGGGTCAAGGCCCTAATTAAAACAAAAAATATATAGACAGTGCACACTATTGCCTAAAACATCATGGCACTTTTATTAATATGATCTTCTGGGTCAAGGCCCTAAAGCCTGCAACTACTACCTTTGGCTTTTATGCTTGAACCGGCGTCGCTGACTTGGATGGTTCAGCGCATGATCGATCATCTGTGGTCATTTATATTAGCTATGCCCAGAAGCACCAATTATTTACTTACTTATTAGCTAGTGCGTCACTATTGATGTTTGTGCTCCGACGATCCGTGTTTGATCTGGTTGCCCTTACGCATTTCCTGTTTTAATTATTAGTAATTAACAAGTAATATAACCAGGCAAATTGCCAACGATGGGGATGCATATTTCCGGGCCGTTAGTTGAGAGGTCGGCTTCCATCGACACGGATCGGTGGATGCCGGGTGAGACGAATCACATGATTAGTAGTATCTTCTTCACGGCTCAGATCAACAACGAAAATGTAGTTTCATTCACAACAACCATACATATACCAAGTCCGTTTTGACTAGGAACATGTATATATAGCTATGTATTTATACCTGCTTCCACCATATGTTTTAGCATTATATGCATGCAACGCAATAAAACCAAACAGCTAGCTAGGCATGCTGTGTGCCGCCGGTGACACGTAATTTTAGCATGAAACGTCAGGGAGGTGAGCTACTACTCCTACTACTACGCTCCACTCTTTGCGTAGTCTTTGACCAAACCGATCGAATGGGATGTGTCTCCGGGAAAGTGCCTGGCTGCGGGCCAAAGTTAACATGACGTGTATGTGTCGGTGTCTGAGTGGTAGTTCGAAGGCTACATCCTCGACTTACCTAGCTATTATATATATATATCAGCACGCGCTCCTAGCACGACGCGTGGATGGCGAGGCCGCAACCACACCAGCACTTTCTCGGACGCCAACGAGAGGCGCTGCCTCGGGGCGGCGCGCTCTGCGACTGCGCTGGCGTACATGGAGGTGAAGGACGCATCGTCAAACCGGCCGCTGAGTATCAGCATGCGGCTCGACGTCGTCAACCTAGCTCGCCGGCGTACCCCTGCACGACGACGACGTACATCACGGCGAGCACGACCTTGGCCTCCCTCTCTCACTTGTGGTGTTTATCACAAACACTGACACACTCACGTTCTCTACGGTGGATACACGCGCACACATACAGAAGCCTGCACACACATGACGCATACAGAGCCGTACAAGCTAACAAGCTTTGTTGACACAGCCACACAACAGCTCTCGTCCTTTCCATTCCTTTATAGACTATAGTAAGTACGTATAGTACATGCAACAAGCGATAAGAACCGGGCCATCCACTCAGCGGAGACTATCGCCATGAATAAGGTAAATAGCAAATGCACTAATGACAAGATTAAACTCTAACAGGGTGCGTACGCCTGCCCGACGCGAACGGCAGGAACGTGGGGCGTCGGCCTGCCGCGAACCGCTCTGGCTTGCCCTTGCTCTCGCCGCAGGCGGATGGGATCGGAGCTCCAGCAGGAAGTGCTTCTCGGCTTGCTGCTTCGGGATCACCAGCCAGTTCAGCTTGCCCACGTCGCTGGGGGTGACCATCTTGTCGAAGAGGTGTCCCCGCGGGCGGCCGTCACGGGGGAGGGCGACGCGTCGGAAGAATGGTTGTTGGCCAGCGACCAGGTGGCGGCCAAGGTGCGCTTGTTCTGCGCGAGCTCATCAAAGTAGCTTCCCGCCTGGCTGCGGCAGTTTCCTGCCCACGCCCTTGTACCTAGACGATGGCAGCTTCCCGCCCACGCCCACCGCGGCGGAGCCAGAGTCTGCCTCGGCGCTCTGCTCACCATTAGCCGTGCGCTCAGAAGATGAAGAGGGGTAACCATGTGAAAGAAAAAGAAACAGAAGGAGATTTTTGTAAAATACAAACATAAAAAAAGAGGTATGGACACACTTTAAAATTTAGGGACCCAAAATGCAGTTTGAGAGTTGATGGACGTAGGTGACACATGACCAAAGTTAATGAACCTACAATGCATTTTGCATTTTGCTCTGATTTTTTTTTGGAGGGGGGGGGGCATAGAGCAATCACACAAAATTTCTTGCTGATTCTGTCCCTTCTTATATGCACTCGGTATTGATCCCTAATGATCAAGAAGTAATCAACTACACTGCAAAAACGTAGATCAACTACATCAAGCAGTACAATATCTCATGAACCAAAGAATAGTGTTGCCAATTTATTCCTTCACGGAATCCCAATCCATCTTAGTTGGTCTAAGAGACATAATTTATGTTTTAGGACATATATGGCCTAGACTTGGACATTAGTACATATAAGAGCCTAAGTTTTTCTATCACTACTTATGTCCAGTACTGTAGAAAATCTTTCACTAGAAATGATAGTTTCTTGGTACGATATCCTATGCTATAGAAACTGTTAATAGTTTCTTGCATTGGGAGTGCTCTTATGTGCCAGCCAGAGAAGACCACCAGGACCGACGATAGGGTTGCCACCATATTGCTCGAGATGTCAGCAACTAGGAGTAAAATTTGAAGGTGACATTGCTGACCTAAAATTTCAAGGTGTAAACACGCGGTTTTCATTCCCAATTTTGATATGCATCCGACATGTATATATAGCACACGTACTTGCATTGCGTAACATAGCAATATCAGCTAGTAGTTCAAATTAAAAAAAAACTCCTTTATAATAGGTACGGATAATTAAAATTAGAGAGGATGAAAAATGGATAATGATGATATGGATTTAGGTTTGGATAACTATAGATATGACCATATCCTTTCCAGTGGCAGGCATAGTGTTCAGTAACTAGGATGATGTGATCCTGTTAGATATGGCACTTGGTGACATCGTTGGCTAGCCTTGACACCGCTTGGCCGCCCTGGCGCCCTTAGAAGCATTTTAGAATATATATATATATATATATATATATATATATATATATATATATATATATATATATATATATATATATATATATATATATAATCTCTAGACGTGTTTTCTACATATAATATAAGCAACGGTTTCCTACTTGCATTTTGCAGAAGTACATGATCCTTGTTTTCATTTCTTTTTGGAGAGAGAAGAGGGGCTCTTGATTAATCATATATGACTATGGGCTGTGTTTATACGTAACAAATATCATCGGCCCAAATACTCGTCCTTTTTATGCGTAGCAGGCAGAGATGGACGCCGACAGGTCGTCCAGCTAATAAAGACATATGCAGGCCAGTTTTGCGAGTGTTCTGCATTGTTCTGCCCATATATTCGTGATCGGAGCTCAGCCCTGCTTGCTTCACGACGCAAAAGTGATGTGGGTCACGGCCTGTGCCGAGCACTCTGGGCCTCTCTGGCCCATATAACTCGCTGACCTCACGTGCGTGCACACATTTGCATTTGCTGGCCTGCTGGGTGCCTGGGTTTCATTTCACCATCTGTTTCCCTACTCTCTAATATGCCACAAATGTATCTGTAATTGTTTCTGACGATTTGCCATCTCAGTAATGAATCGATCGGAGCTTCAAAAAAAAGGCTCAATAATACTAAGCTGGCGGCAAGGAACATTGTGTATATGGCCTGTTAAAAACAAAGAACCAAAACTTTGTTTATGTGCCTTGCTACATTTACATATGTGTTCTATAGTAGCTTTCTTTTGTTTAAGAAACAAGTGTTCTATAAGCTAATTGAATACGGAGTACTCATCTAGTAACAGCAGTGTGAGTAAATATGTATTCTTTCTGCCAATTTGAGGTGTTATTACTTGGCATTATTCTTCCTGGGAGGAATGTTCCAAAGCTAAGTCAACTGCACTCCATTCGGGTTCATTTATTATTGGTCCATAGAACATTATATTCTGGTTATCTGGATACTTTACTTGAGTTCAGTCAGGAAAAGCAATAGAAGCAGAAGGGACGTCTGGTGTTTCAGTGTTGGGATCTTAGCAGCTTTGTTCCACGTTTCCGGCTGTTAAAGGTTGGGACGCGAAGAGATGCACTCTATTTGAGAACTTGCTACAATTTCGATCAAAACGCCCACGAATTCGGAACTGCTAGCTGTCATATTGAGACGTTTGAGGATTGGTCTTGCTGTTTAGGGATCTGTAGTAAGTCCAACGTTAGTTTATCGCTTTACAAACACAACAGTACAAGCTTGTGCATAATAAGATAATAGTGACAAAAACATCATGTCACTCACATTAGTATAACCCATGTTTAATGTCAAACAGCTAACTTCAATGTCGATCATCATCAGTTTGTGGTTGCCATGATGACATACTTGTCTCATATAAATTGCTGGGTATTAGTTTTGCAATGAGTATTTAGTAACATACTAACATTGCAGCTGTGGTCAAATGTGAGCCAGCCGGCTAGTTTGTGCCTTTGTGGCAGCCAGGTTTGTACATTTACTATAGTAGTATTTTGCTCACAAGTTGCACATTCATTAACCCACAAACAGCTAGCCTAACAAAAACATACTCCGTAGTATTTTGCCTAGGCATCATGTCAAGAATAATAAAAAGGCCACACCACTTTTAGGTAGGTGTATGTGGGCCTCATTCCTCGTCGTCTTCGGCCCGGTAGGCAGGCGTGGGCTGGAATACCAAGCGGTGAGCTATCCCGGTCTCATATATCCGACTGGAACAACTCCATTTGATAATTAAACATCTCAGCCTACATGCTTATTTTTTCACAATCATCGTTTACCATAAGACATCACTTTTAGGGAAGTTAATCTTTAGGCTAGAAAGCATTTCATATATATGCAATAAACAATACATGTTTCTTGCCATATCAAGGTAATCTTTGATGCACAAAATTATATCATCTGCATATTGCAGAATAGCTACCCCCTTATCCACCAAGTTCCCAGCTAGACCCTCAATTAGGTAATTTTGTTGGGCATTCAACACCATTCTAGTCATTACATATTGCAGAAACATATGGCTTTGGTAGGAAATGTAAACCATTGATCGAGGAGATGTGAGGCAAAGGGTTTTAGCATCTTTGCTCACAATGAAAATCCTCCAAGCAATACTTAATCAAGAACGGAAGAAACAATTATATCTCGCTATATCTCACCTCACAATAACTTAGACAAGATTTTCCTAAAAGAGAATTGACCCACAAGAATTTGAGTACTAGTCCAGGAACAAAACTTATGCAAGTCAATCATGTGAGAAACAAGGTTGTGCACAAATTACTTCCATGTCAGATTAAATTTACACACTCGGCGAGGACGAGTAGAGGTAACTCACATGTTGTGGGCTACCTTTGGCAGGATCGCCGAGTGAGGGTTCCTGTTGCGAGATACTTCCCTCGATCATATAAAGACCGTTCATTTGACATCTCACATAATATTATTTGTATAGCCACATGTCTATATGGGAAGACTTGGACTCATACCCTGTTAGGTAGAAGTCGACTGGTTACCAAGAGGCTGGAGTGGCAACGAAGTATCAGGAGCCGAGAGAAGACACAGATGTTGGGTGATCTTTCATGGCCTGGTCAACATCCGTGTTTGACCACTACATATTTTGGATGCTATGCATTCTACCAAACTTTGTGTCGTCTAAAAAAACCTTAGTTGACATCTAAAGTGTATCAAAATTTAGAATGGAAACTTTAGACAACACAAAAACCTTACTTATTCGTGACAGATGAGAGTACAGTCAATTTTGTGGACGTCAAGTCTCAATACACATTTCTTTTTAAAAAAATACAAGTTATATATAGAAAAAGAAGGTCTCAGTCACAAGACTAGGACGTCAAAATGAGTGTTCCATCGTTTATATAGAAAAAATAAAGTAGACAATAATTACACACTGTCCAATAACAGAGCAAGTAATACAAGTTTACAACAACATAGTAGTATATAGCAAAATAAAAAATAAATAGTACAAATATATATTTAAAAAAGAAAAGAAAAAAAAGATCAAGGTGCGCGAAATCCTGCAAACGAAGAGCATTGCGGGCATGGCAGCATCTAGCTGCCTAGTAGCGTAGATATCATTATTTAGTGTTGACAGCCCTGCAGTACTTCCTGATCTCTCCCTGGTTACTGGTTTTTACCTCAATCTGGGACATCTTAACGAAGGCCTTCTTGAACTTGCCCTCCCACCACCCAGGAATTTTGGCGTTATCACCCACCATCTTGGCCGTGGCCGGCGTGGTGAGCAGCGCGGCGTCGGACGTGAAGAGGACCTTGTGCGCGCGCACGTTCTTGTAGTACTGGTTGTCGAGCGCGTTGGGGGTGACGATGTCCTGGTTCACGGTGGGGTCGTTGGCCGGGGCCGGGTTGGCAGGGCACCGCCTCCGGAGGAAGTTGGCGAACCCGGCGTTGATGTCGGAGGGGACGGCGAGGCGATCGGAGACGAAGGATGAGCAGTGGGAGCGGCCGACGGTGTGCGCGCCGGAGAGCACGACCATGTCCTCGACGCCGAGCCCCTTGGCGGCGAAGGAGGTGATGAGATCGGTGACGTTGAAGACGGGTGGCGGCAGGTTGTCGAGGGCCTCCGAGGCGTTGGAGACGCGCCCGTCGAGGCGGCCGGCGGGCATGTCGATCTTCACGTTGAACCTGCTGAGGAAGTAGGCGGCGTCGCGGGCGGCGAAGGCGACGATGTCCGCGCAGGAGACCACGCCCGGGCAGGCCTTCTCGACGGCGTCCTTGGCGGCGTCGATGACCTCGAAGCCGCGCAGGCTTGGAAAGTTTGGTGCGCTGAGCTTCTCCGGCTGCGGGTTCGCCTGCGTCGGGTCCAGGAGCACAGAGCCGTCACATCCCTGCATATGTTTGCATGTCGTGTCAGCCTCGATCGCTCTCTCCATTGTACATTTGTACTTGGTGCATTCATGCATGGACATGGTCGGCATTGCTGTGTACGGCGTACCTGAACAAAGCAGTCGTGGAAGAGCATGCGGATGAGGCCGGCGCCGATGCCGGCGTTCTTGTAGACGAACTTCTTCACCTCGTCCCGGACAATGTGCTCCACGCGGGGGCATGTCTTCTTGTAGTATCCCACCTCAAGGCCCTGGCACGCCGTCGTCGCAAGGACCAAGGCCCATGTCACCGCCACCGCAAGCTTGAACGAAGCAGCCATTGTAATACGTGTGTGTCCTCTTGGCTGCTCAGTCAGAACGCCAAATAAATTCTTCTCTAATTGCCCCGACCCCTTTTCTACCTGAGAGTGCGTGAGAGCTAAGAGCCGAGTGATGAAATGCCTTTGTATGGGTGGCTATTTATACATGGAGATGCCGTGTGACGACGTCCAAGTACTATACGTACGTGTTAGTTGGATCCATGGTGTATTTAATTGGATCCATGGTGTATTATGGAGTACGAACTGATTAGAGAGAGAGCTGTTACAGAACATGCATGGAGGCTGCAACCGCCATTAGCTGACCATTTGACATTTTGACCTGCAAATGTATTATCTTGTTTAAGTTGCTGTAGCTGCATGCCGCCTGTGGTTTCTTCCTTCTCCTGGTGACTGAATCTATTAAATTTTCTCTTCATGGGAATGTTCCATTGCATGATCTGCTTTCAACCAATTGCCCACACGACACACTCAATGTCTCTTCTTTAATTCAAAGAAGAGAATATTTGAGGTGGAGTGGAGGGCCAGTATTAATAATAAGCATACTGTTCGTCGAGAACTTGAGGAGCTGTCCTGCTAGCTAGACTATCCCTTAATTTCTTAGAAATAAGTCAATTCTTCGAAGGAGCCCCCTCATCGGTTAAATTTAAAATGTACTCAAATGGGCATGTCATTGCTTGTTATGTGCATGTATATAATTGATAAAAGGGCCAGGAATGCATTCAAATTGCCCCGTTCAAATAATAACAACTTGTTTTTTTATATATTTTTTGAAGGTCAACTTGTTGTGTTTCTGTTCCTTTTTGACACCAGGAATATTGTCTTTTCTTGGTGTTTACACTTGTATACAAGCTGTCCATATGAATAGGTCTATATATATCTTTTTCGGAATTATGCAAAGCAACCCTAGTTCCTGCCGTGTTACTGTACTATAGGATTCTACATAATATCTACTTGTAAATTTTAATACAAGAAAACTGTCTTGCTGAATATTCATTCAGAAACTGTTTATTTTCTCAAAGCTAAGGATCTTGCATACATTAGGTAGTAAATGATATGCATTGCACATAATTGATCAAAATCTACAACCACATGTACTCCGTATTTGCGAATGTATGGAGTAAAAATTACTCATAAATGATCTCTCAAAAATAGATTAGATCTCTCAAAAAAAATTACTCATAAATGATCTCCCTGTTGCTGTTGGTTGATGTCTGCCTTTCAAACAGGTTCGCCAACATTCCCCAATTTACCTTGACATTGGTGCTTGTTGGTGCAACAGAGATCAATTCTAAAGATAATTTATCTCTAGATGGCTGTACGCTCTTTATTAGTCAACTGGTGATTAATTATTGGTGCCAAGTGGGATTATGTGGAATGAGAAAGCGAAGCGACCAAGTCTGGATTGTTTTGCAGTTTACACTTGGCAATGCACAACACTCAGAAACCAACCAGGAAGTTGTGGTTTACACCTGGCAATGCACAATACTCATAGAGGAATAGAAAAGAACAACTTCTTGTGTGTCATTTATTCATTTTTTGACACCACGAACATTGTGTTTTCTTCGCACTTACACTTTAAGAAGTTGCCCATATTATGAATATATTTTTTAGAAAAAAAGGCTAGTCAGCAATGAGCAAAACGATATTGGCTTCCATGAGAACATGTACAGGGTTATTGCGGGGTGAGGCTGATGCAACTACAAAGTAAGTTGCTTAAATAAGCTAGATCAATGGTATTTCACGTAATTTGAGTTAGGGATGAACTAGAATGTATTTGACTGCAATTAGTTAGTCGACAAAAAACACCATGTTGAGCTCTAGACTTCTTTGCAGCCAGCAAGCGACATGAAAGTGTTGTATGGTAACTCAAATTATACTTATAATAGGACTCAAGATGGGTATGCTCTTATGACTTATAGTTCTATTACGACTTGAATGTAGAATCCTACTGGTATATGTACGGGGGCTTTTGAGTATCTAATAGCGAGGTTACCTACACCCCCAGATTAGTGCCATGACAGTCCCATTAATCCCCTAACTGATTCTCTTAAGCAGCCAGAGGCTACACATAGTATGTGTGCTTGCGCGCCCACACTGGATGACAGGAACGACCCATCGGGCCTAAGACGGCCCACTTCCTAAGCTGCCTAGGCACTAGAGGAGACACCTTGAGGCAGGTCTACATCGAGGCCCCATGCTCGGGGGTTTGAGAGGTTCCCGAGCATTCCCGACCTTGGACGGCTGTGATCTAGATCAAGGAAGGCTAGGAATCGTAATCACTGGTGGCGCCGTCTCAACCAACCATTTACCCGTGGCAACATAAGGAATATTCCTCCAAGATCTATCAAAGGTCCAGAGCTTGACATGTAGGCAGACCTCTATCTCCTCGCGCCCTACGAGGCCGTGTTAGACTCCTGGTTCAAGATCATGCTCGGGGTGTGATACAACACGACAAAGGGCACACGTGTCATCCCTTTCCGAGAAAGATGGACGCGTGGGCTCCTCGATCATTCTCTCCCAAGGACGCGCCCTCCTCTTTAGCGTACAATGGGATGCTATGGGGAGGGCAAACTCAGGTGAGACGCAACGACATCTCTGGGCTTTGATTGTTAGCTCTAGGCTTCTGCAAGTGGTGTCAGGGATGGTTCAGCGCTGTTAGCCACGACCACCACAGAAGGGGATGACGTCGGACGCCATCAACAACTTGAAGATTAGTATGCAAAACCTCGTGCTCCCTTGCGAGCTAAGGGAGCTTCCAGAACCCATGCTCCTTGTACTCCTCTTGCACCTCTGGAATATAAGGCAAGGCAGAGGCTCCCTTAGAGGGGGACAAATCCTAGAAAACCCTAGATTACTACTAGCTAGCGCTCTCCTACCTTCTCTCTTTCGCTCCCATTGTAAGAACTCCATTGAGAATTCTAACATAAAGAACTTGCTGCTGGACGGTTTAGATGTTCGAACCAGGATAAACCTTTGTGTCTTGAGTGCTGAACCACCGAAACAACGACCCATCGATCGATCCACTAATTACTCATCATGGTTCTGAACCCACAATAAGGGCCTTAGAGGGGACTATATAAACAAGGAGTAGAGGCCATAAACATCAATCAAGCCAAGGCAAGAATCAGTGGGCCCTAGAAGGTCAAGTAGGGTTGTGTGTGTGTGAGAGAGAGAGAGAGAAAGTTCTCTAAGGTAATTAGGCCCTTAAAATTGATTAGGTGCAATCTCACGTTATACTCGCATTATATTTTCCAAAGATCTAAGGTCTGTTGCACATAACTAGGGCTACAATATTATAACAGAAAGGATAAAAAAAGTGGAGGTGGCCATTGTAGGCATCTGAGAAGAGGGGACGTACAATGAGACGTGGAGATGGCGGCTTGGGGTGCATACGTAGTTAGCCTGCCAACAAGAGGGGGTGAATAGTCATTTCTACAACTTATTCGCTATGGCTAGCCATTATAAATGCGGAATTGAACTAATGGTCTGACCACGACTTCACCCTCTATCTAAATTCACAAGCACCCTTTAAAGATCCTAAACAAGATAGCAACTAGGGTGTCAAGCTAGTAAGAGCTCACCTACACAAGTCTAGTATGCAAGGTTACACGAACCTAAGCAACTAGAACTCAAGCAAGCACAAGAAAGCTCCTCTGCACACTAGTAAGCAAAAAGGTAAACAACAACTATAAGCTACACTAGCACAGCTAGCACAAGATATAACAATATAAGAGCTAGTGTAACTGTGTTAGGGAGAGAAAACCGCACGAGAGCCAAAAGGTTGACACGATGATGTTTCTCCCATGGTTCAGTGTCTTGCCAACCACCTACTCCTTGTTGAGGCAAGTTTAAGGATTGTTGATCCTCTCACTAGCTCCCAAGCCCACAAGCCCTCGAGATAGGCTCCAACGTGACGACTAGTCTTTGATTCAAGCAAACTCTACGATGACCCCTTTGGGCAATCACTAGTGAAATCCGGTGGTCCCTGAAACTCTCTACATAAACATTTTTGCAACACCGGAAAGTTCTGGTCCTAGCCCACTGTCAGCGCCAAAGAAAGCTCCACCGAGGTCCAAAACTCCCGTGCATCTAGATTGACGCCACAAGGCCCCTCTAGCCACCCAAACCTCTAGTGCTCCCCCTCCAAGGGCACCAGAGTTTTTTGGTGCTTTAAGGCACACGTATAACAAGTCATAGTATGGCTATTTCTCAATGCCAGGGCCTAAAGCTTCGGTGCCAACCCCACCAAGGGCACCGGACTTATCCGGTGGGCACAAAAAATGACCACCAAGCACTCTCTCAAAACCTTTTCAATTGTCTATCTCACAAATTTTGTACAACATGACAACAACTCCTTTAGCACTGAGTTAGCATTTTTCAAAATTATTTTTGCAAAGGTTTTCTCTTGCTTCCCTTCCACATCACTTGATCTAAATGCACCTCAAGTTAGATCTCACATAGTGGCACTAGATAACAGATTACCAAACAAGAATAACCTTCTTAATAGTATGACTATCTATCCTGAACCCAATCGTGCACTTGTCTGAAATGACCTAAGAATATACCTTTGCCTTGCACTCCATTCCATCTCCATGTCGGTGATGCCTGCGAGCATCCAACCTCAATCTTTCATCAACATATGATGAACAATAATGGTCATCTTCCAAGTGTGGCCAACCACGCCACCTTGATCATTGTCCATAGCATGAAGCTCCTCCATCTTCACTTCATCAAGCCACTTGATATCAACACATATCTTCACCTGGCTTGAATGAATATGATCCACTTCATAGCTTCACATGGCCTTCACGGTCCATCGATCGTAGCCTTGTGCTGGGGGGTGAAGCCATGCACAAAGGTTCACTAACTTAAAATCAATGTTTTGTGGACTTCATGAGCGTAGGTACACAGGCGAAGGTCTGAGCAAAGGCAGAGGATCATCCTAAACAGTAAAACAGTGAAGGTCCGGGAAAACCTTCAACAGAGGCTCCTGAGTGAGGAACCTTCACATAGATCCTGTAGCCCTTGGGGCACCTCAGGACGGGATGGAGGATGGAGAGCCTTTGACTGCTTGGGACATGCCGAAACGATCGAAGGCAGCAGGCGGCTAGGACGCCGACCAAAGACAAGCGCAAGCCTAATGAAAGAGACTGAGAAGGCTGAATCGAGCGGCCTGATGGGCTGAAGGTTTGACTCGACAATGACCCATTAGAGAAGGTGGTTATGAGTGTAAAAGACACTAAGGTCCAAAAGAGGTGTACACTGTGTGAAGCAATATGCCTTAGCTGACATAGGGGCATTCTTGTACTAAAAAAATGTGTAACCTTACCCTAAAAAAAGGGGACTCGGACCCCAAGAACAAGGAGATCATATTTTGCCTTCGCTCTCAGGGAAGGGCCTTTGGCAATCGGGTTAGAGTAGCAGCGAGCTCGCCCCTTCTATGTTAGGGCCTCATGCATTCTCCCAACACCTTGCTTGCTCTAAGCTCCTACTAGCTGGGGCTCCATGTAGTGAATAGAGAGGGAGGTGGGAGAAGAGGGGGGCTAGAGGAAGAAGAGATGGCCCTCCTAGACTCCAACTTTGCATTTGCTCCTAGGGACAGATAGAAGAAGGTAAAGAGCGAGAGAAGGGCGCGATAGGAGGATAGCATGTGGGGGCCATATTGCCAGCGAGTGAGAGGGGGGGGGGGGGGGGGGGGGGGGGGGGGGGGTCAGGGCACAAGCTGGACTGGACCGCTGGAGTTGGGCTAGTAAGAGAGTTCAAAGGAGATGGAGCCTAGGAGTGCATTGGTGGGTTCCATTAGTGTTTGAATAGATCTCTGAGTGAATTTCAGCTAGACTCTAAAGGGTACCACCAATTTAAAACACATGTCAACCACTCAAACAAACATGCATGTATGTTTTCAAAAGGCTTTAATTGGCTAAACTTTGTGGGCTAATATAAAATTTGAGAAATTTTAAAATGATTTGCTAAGTTGACTTAGTGATTTAAAATGTTGGAAAACAGAGTGTTGCACCATGTTTATAGTACATATAAAGAGTACTCCCTTTATTATTTATGCCCTGATAATCAGAAAAATGTTTCTCTAAATGTCAAAGAACAGAGTGAAATGGCTACGTAAATGTTGAATAGCATCAGAATGTAAAACAGCAGCTCTGAGAACAATACCACCTGTCATATAAAACCGCTTAGGATATTTGTACATCTGGACTGCATGGACATGTGCTTTAAGAAGACTTCTTCTTTTTTACATATTTTGGTGCACATATAATTCCATGAATGATTCATCATTCTTATTCACTCCACATGTAAATTGGGAACAACTTAACCCTTCCAAATAAACTGGGAACAATACACCACTGGATGTGACAGATCTACCATTAGATTACTGTATGTTCAAGGAAGCGAGGACTTCAAGAAGGGAAGCAACAAATTGCATCTGAACTTCCTCATCAATTGCCAAGAAGAGGGGGAAATGAACGAAGAGAGACCTGATGCCATGTTTCTCTGCAAACTTAAGTGAGTGATAATAGACATAGTTGCACACAAATCGGCCAGCATCATCTGAAGGCATCACATCATATCCCATTTGTTGGAGCGACTTGCTTATTTCGTTCACTGGCAGCGTAGTCTGCTTGATCAAGAAAGCCAAACGTAGTTCAGCTGACGCACATGATAAGATAACTAACAGGTAGCAGGAAACAGACAGTTGTGCAAATAATCATTGATGTAGAAGCTGGAGAAAATTTGAGATCAATCACAGAATTTCCTTAGGGACCTTTTAACGAGGAAGTAGTACGTACATTGGTTAACGAGAGTGATGCATTGAAGTGATAGCAGTAAGTTTAACAAACGAAAATCAATACTTTGTTTGTACTCTTAAAAATGAAAAGATTGCAATCAACTGACAGCAGGTTTATTAAAACAGAGGATACGTAGGACAGTAAATTAACAGCATAATGTGAAATACTAGTTTTCCAAATGAGATGTTTAGAGATGCTCATAATGATTTTTTGAAGTACTAATGATTAAAATATACCTGTCTTGCGTGTAATATGCTTCCATCAGATGATATGATAGACATCCTCTGGAATGTAAAAGAAAATAAATGATTGAATGTAAAGAAGTCATGAAGATATAGTGAAATAAAGAATGAACATGTTTGTATATGAAAACAGCGAAGCTAGAAGGATAGCAACCTGTGGTTTCCATCCAAGCTCATCAGGACAACGGAAAGTAGCTTCATTAACAGCTTGATTCTCAAGAGCAAACCTATGTGAACCACTGTTGGCACCAAAATGGAGCTGAAAATGTTGCGTAAACATAAATTATTTTGTTTCAACGTAATTAAGATAAAGAAAAAGAGATTTAGCAATTTGAAAACATCGCAGCATTATATCTTTTATTTAAAGCATGACAGTGTTGAATGATAACTGTGCAAGGTCAAACTTGGCTGCTGCATAAGTTCATTTGAGCATTCAAGCTCTAGAGTCAGTTCACTTGATGTATGTGCTCCATACCACAGTTCTTATTTCTTAATATATCCTACTGCAAAATCAAGAATGTTTACACCCAGGGATCCATTGGGAGAATAAACAAAAAAAATAGTTCCTAAATACGAGCAACTAAAGTGAGTTTTATTATGACAATTTCAGGAGAGAAAAAACACTAGAATATGTTCCATGCAAAAACAAGACTGAAGAACACAGTCGTCTATTCACAATAATAAGTATATAGCAGCCCTATAGCATAACCAAACTATAAAACTTGCATAACTTTAATCATCGCAAAGAAGTTCCTTTATATCCTTCTAGAGCGGAATCAGCACCAAGTCGACCAATCTCTATGTAAATGGTTAAATTCAAAGACCATGAGAGGTGCGACTGATGAAATTCTACTATAATATGCATAGCGTTAACTTTGACTGCAGACAATGCTCACAGATGGCATCAATTTCAAACTAAAATGTTAAGGTCATTATGAAATATGCTAGATGAGGTGTGCGTTCACAAATTCACAATCTGTTACCACCCTAGAGTGCTGTAATTTCTAAACCTCAGGAACTTTTTCACATGAAGTTAATAAAACCGCTTCTCCAAACTAGCTGAATTTCATACTTCCCCAGACAATTTACTCTGCACTGGTATATGTGAAGGTGAGAAACTACCAGAATTACTCGCTCCTGACTTGGCATCCCACATTCCCGGCCGGAGACAGTTGATTCCAGCAATTCATACAACGGACCAAGCGCACCCTGCCCGGCAGCCTCAAGGACGGTGCAGCTCCCAAGCGCAAGGCCTTTGGGCAACCCTTTCGTCTCCATGAATGATGGGAGATTGCGTACGATTTTCTCGGTGGGGTTCTCAGCGACCCCATGGAACTTCTTGAATCCAGTGACATGGACGGTGGTGACAGGAGAAGAAGGCCCCTCGGAACCCATCTATATGTATGCAGTGCTGTGTTGAGCAGCAAGATAACCTCCTGAGAACCTGGAATCCTGGATAGAGGTTGCTAATATCAGTAAAGGTAGTGTAGTGGGGAAAGCATGTTTGTTAAGGCACCGAGCGCAGACTGTGGCAACTGCCCAGCCCAACACGAATGTATTTTTTCTAGACCAAAGGCTTATCCAACACGAATGCATTCATACACGTATAAAGACATTCAGCAATATTTATCGTTGCCCAGAAGGAATTTAATCATGCAACTCGGAGGTCGATCTCAAATATAATGTAATGTGGTCCTATAATTGAACCACTTTGCATATATATGATCAAACGGTACGAAGATGGCAAACATAATAATTGTAGATTTGTCTAGATGTGTGATGGGAAGGACGCCACGGAGCGGCGAGACCATCCTGAAACCGACTGACGCAGACGTGTCCCGGCCCAGAGTATTTACTGTACAAGCTAGTATTGAAAAATATAGAATTAAAAAAGAAGAAGAAGAAGAAGAAGAAGGAAGATTGAGTTGAACAAGTAAGAAATTGCAGAGCTGCAGACTGTTGGCTGTATCGATCAGAGAATGGGAAGCTAGCTCATCGAGGCCAAGTCCGGAGTCCGAACAGAAACCGGCTAGCATGATAGTCAGTAAAGCGTTCTAGCAGCACGCGTTGGGAGTGGCAGCGGCCATGCATCATCATCATGACAAGCATCATATATGGCGTCGAGAAACCTCGCGCAAGAGCACGACGTTGGGATTCTTTGCTACTGTAGCATTAGCAAGCAGGCGATTGGAAGAGCACAAGGGAGGAGCCCAAGTCCAAATTGAATTGTACTGAAATCAAATTCCCCAGACGAGACCACGAGGGGAAAGAGCAGCAGACCCAAATTAAACAGACACCTGCTAGAAGGAAAGGCGTTGCTCACCTCGGGACTGGGGGCGGGGGCGGGGGCTGGGGCTGGGTTGGGCGCGCGGCGACGAAATGAAGCAGCTCCTCCTCCTGTCCTGTAGCTGTTGGCTTCAGTGCACTGCAACAATTTGCCGGCCGTCTCGCGGGTTGAGGGGAGGGAGGGAGGGAGGGAGGGACAGAGAGGAGCGGGCGGACGGACCTGAAGAAGAGCGGCTTTCTGACTCGGTCACTGATGGCTGGCAGCCAGCTTTTGCCCAGGAGGATATGGCTGACACGAAGGAGAGGAGGAGAAACATAACAATATATATACGGCAGTCGGCAGCTGGGGCTGAGCAGCCGCTGAGACTGAGGCCCCGTTCGCTACCATGGAAAAACAACGCAAAACACTCTTGACTGATTTATTATGAAAAAAAATACTATTTCAACTACAAAACAAGCTAAAAATACGGATGGTAACGAACAGGGCCCGACACCCAGCATCCGAGACCGTGCCGGGACCGGCACGTTAACCAAGTCCGCGGCGCCGCGCCCGCCTCCGGTCTGCTTTCCAGTTCAGGCAGGCGCCGCCGGGCGCGGGCGCCGGCGCCGGCGCAGCTGGTTGGTTTGCCGAAACCGCATGGCACTCGTGAGGTTCCTCCAGCTTTCCACCGCGGCGCCGGTAGTTTCTGCTCGGCTGCTCCTGCACAGCTGCAGCTGCTCGGTGATGAGCGGTGAATGAAATGAATTCCAATCCTCTTAATTATTGATTGCAACCATGTAAACTACCTCCCTAAATAATACCAGACAAGTTTTAAACCACGAAAAGTCTCTCTAAGATTATCATTTTTTTTAGAAAATCTTAAAGATGTATTGGAACAAGAAAAACCGAAATAAAGTATTTAGTGCGCAGGAAAATGTCTCTGGAAGCTTCCAAAGTTTATATTTAGCTTATGGAAAATGGAAAACAAAACATCTAGAAAAATCTAAAGAGTTTCCAAAACATTCTAATTAATGTCTAAAAGCATTTTAAAAACTTTATAGAGTAAAATTATAAGATAAAACAAGCAAGAGTACAACACACATTTAATGTTGAATTCATTCATGCCGGTTGCGTCTCATGTTTTTGTTGTACAAAGTTTTCAGAATGTGTTTTTGACATCGATTGGAATGTTTTAGAAAATTTCTATATTTTTTCGGATACTTTCTCATCTTCCTATAGCTATATATATTTTTTTTGGAAGCTTTTGAAGATACTTTCATGAACTCTAAGTAATATGTTTTGGTTTATCACAATCCTAATCTAACTTAAACATTTTTCTTATATTTTTTATTTTTAGAAACTTAGTGACATCTTTTGTCATTTAAACATCTTAATCAGGTATTTACCAGATTTTTTAATTAAAAATATAAAGTTTTATGGGCACAGAGAAGTAATTTAAATGATTTTAAGAGTTCTGAGATAAGATATCTGAATTTAAAGTTTGATTTGAAAATGACACTACGGTCAGGAAATCAAATGGACTTTTTCCTTGAGATTAAGATGACGATCCTGCTAGTTGCCCTTCCCAGCTCCACAGCCGGCCCGGCCCATACACAAAAAAAGTCGCGCTATTAAATACGCAGAGGCAGGCCGGCCGATATTATGGGCTTGCTTGACTTACGTTCCTTTGGAAGCTCAAATTTTGTCATCTTTTAATCAAGGCAAAATGTATACTGCTTTAAATAAAAAATTTATATCGACATTACAACGCCTAAGTTATACGAATAGCCATTTTTTTTAGGATGCCTGACTCAGCAATCTACGTGGATCGCCCTCTGATTGAGTGATTTATCCCTCGACTATGCAGCATTCTTCAAAACTACTCTTCAAAAACAAGGACTTTTATATATACGATCTTGTACAAAGACAAGAACTTTAATAATACAAGATTTTTTCATTTCTCGGTCCCTCACTTTCTTCCCCCATCCAATTGTCCCTCCACGTCCCTAAGTACAAGAGTTCTAACAAAGTTTTACTAAGAGTAGTCATATATGTGATGAATTAGATATATGAGTCCCGCTTGGTTTACTATATCCCTTGTCCATGATCCGAACTCATGACTCATGTCAATACGAGTTAAAATAGTGCCCATAAAGCCAGGTTACAGAGTTCAGTTTCAAACCATATTGAAACAATGATGTAAGTATATATTTTGTTGCAACACATGAACATATTTGCAATAAAACAAGAACAAAACCACGAGAACTACAAAGCAGTTTACAATTGTTATATTTGATGTCATCTTTTCATTGATTCAATATTTCCATATCATGGATTTAAATACAAAGGTGATCAACAAAAAAAGCTAAAATGAACAATGATTTTCTCGAAGCAAAATCATGGTATGAAAGCTAGACAGTGCGACATCACCCTACTCTTGGCCCTGAGTCATCCTTGGAGTACCATAGGCACGCTGAGGCTATAAAACGTAACCTCCAACAACTGCAAGGGAGCGTTACAGCTCTCAAGAGTGCCGGATGAGCTCTGTTCTACCCCCTATATATTGTCTCCTCCATCCTGTGACTGTGTATGTGTGGTATCGTCCTAACAAGTCTCAACTGGCCACCTCCCACAACAAGATATGTGGCATGTACAAGTAGATCATGTGAAACCCATTACCCAACTGTATATGTCCTTAGAGAACCAAGCAAGACATCTCCTCCCCAGGGGAAGCTCAACTTCTTGTGCCCACAACAAGCACCTCCTCGAAAACTCGTCGACACATAGCTCCACTATCATAGACTCCTGTAACTGCCATACCCACCACAGGTATCATAAGGTTACACCTTCTAGGCTTGACATCATTTGAAGACTAGTTATTACCCAAGACACGTGCTAGAAGTTTCGCACCCAAATATAACCATATATCATAAAATACCCAAATATAACCATCTATTAATATGTGATTAAATTGCAGTAATATGAAGGCCAACACCAGATTAATTTGTGATTTTTTATGGTTTCTGGTTCCTGAAACTTATGGAACAAAACAACAATTTTTTTTATTGGAATGTCTATTATTGAAGTACATTCATAGGTACTCCCTCCATTCTAAACTATAAATTGTTTTGACTTTTCTAGATTGTGGGGTATTAACCCCTATACCCTTACGGCTAGGCTTGGGCCGGCCTGGATCAGGGGGTCCGGTCCACTAGAAGACGACGCGCGGCCTGGCCAACCTGTTCGGAGTCCCGCGCAAGGAGTCAAAGCAGATTTGGAGATCAAGCAAGATCCTGGTCGGTTAGAATAGGAATCCTTATCCGGCCACCTATGGCAATTGTAACTGTCTAGGATTAGTTTCCAGATCTGTAACCCTGCCCCCCGGACTATATAAGGCGGGCAGGGGACCCCTCTAAAAAATATCTCTCATTGACATACAGCAATACAATCAGACGCAGGACGTAGGTATTACGCCTTTACGGCGGCCGAACCTGGATAAAACCTTGTGTCTATCTTGCGTTACCATCTTGTTTGTTGCTTGCGCATCTGTCTGCCGATAATCTACTACCTTGGGCATACCCCTAGGTAGACTGCCGACCATATTTCGTTGACAGTGGCGCGCCAGGTAGGGGGTGTGCGTACTGCTCTCCAAGCGAACAAGATGGTCATCATCTCCGGCTCCATGGCTACGCCGAACGGCCTTACGTTCACCGTCGGCCAGATCACCTGGACCACTGGCTCTGACGACTTCATCGCCATGACCACGGAGGAGGCGCGGATTCAATCTGCGTCGACCACTGCTTCACCTGCATCGGCTACGGCTCCGACCATGGTGGATCTGGCTCCGACCACGGTGGATCTGGCTCCGACCACAGTGGATCTGACTCCGACCATGCCCACATTGTCTTCAGCCATGCCGACAACCCGTCGTCCGCTTCCTCGCTACAAAGGGAAGCAGATCGACAACACCGACCTGCTCGACTCCATTGATCGGGTCGGCACCAAACTTGCTGAAACCCTAGCTCTGGTAAGTTCAATTCAAAGTCAACCTAATGAGCAGGTAACCGCAACCCACAACAGATCTACCCGACCAGCTCGGGCCAGTCGTCCTGCATGACTCGGTATAGATCTCGTGGTCACATCTACTCCTGAAGGGCGCTCCGCTCGTCGCCGGCCAGCCTCCGTGATGGGTCTCTGGCTCTCCGAGTACGAAGCCTCGATGGAGAACTACCAGGCCCAGCCCTACGGCCTGCAAAACACTGCCTCCAACTACGCGTACAATATACAACGCTGCTCGGATCGGTGTATTATACATCGACCTCGGCCGAAGCCACGCAACTTCGTCAACATGGTCCGGATTGAGGATTATCAAGAAGGATCCGTCCTCACAGTCCAAGAGGGTGGCTCCAGCTCCTCATCTGGCATCGCATCTAATGCCTCTGTCCGCACCGAGCTCCAGCATCATGACGATGAAGGCGTTGAATACGATCTGGATATCCCAGACCACGCCCCGGGGTTCCCACAATTCCCGTCTTTCCCACCAAGGCCCTTGATCAATGTTGTCAGTAATGACGAACCACCGGCAGTCAGTGAAACGGAACAAGAAAGGCTCGCACGCGAAGCACGCAATATTGACCGGTTTAATCGCCAACAAATCAAAGCCGAAGCAGAAGAGGAGGCACGACGCATAAGGGTCCAGCCACATGACCTCAACAATGCCTTCGACAGGGTAGGGGACAAATAGGTCTTCAGGACTCCAAGCGCCAACGTAGCCGTTGCTATGGCGACAATGCAACGGCTACCCAATACCCTGGAAACCCAGGTAGTTCGCGACGATATACAAGCTTACCTGACAGCTGCTATGGCCTAGACCGTAGAGATCGTAAATCAAGCCCGGGCTCCATCCGTCTCAGTCGAATCAAGCCACAGCCGCTAGTACTCAAGTCGCTCACAGTCACCCAACCAACATGGCTCGCGCAACAATGACCCATCAGACAACCGTCAAGGCGGAAACGGTGGCCATGATGGTGGTCGGGACGACAACCGCCGTCGAGAGGACAACCGCCGCGACGTTTAGGACGACAACCGCCGAGATAACCGCGATAATCGCCGCGATAACCACGGTCGCAGGGCTAATCAGGATGGCAACCGAGATCGCCGTGATGGCAATAACGATCTCCGCCATTACCTCGGAGGACGTGATCTGTGCGATCGCATCAACCAAAGAGCCAACGATCGTGCATCCCACAAAAGCTATCACCGTATGGAATATGATACTGCCCATGGCCCACCGGGTTTGAAGCAGTTTACTCCGCACCTTCGCCAGGTCATATGGCCCAAGAACTTCAAGCTCGAAAAACTTCAGAAGTACGACGGCAAGGAGAACCCCGAATTATGGGTCATGCTCTACGAAACTACGTGCAGATCAGCCATGGCTGACGAGCATGTCATGTCTAACTACTTCCTAGTCGCTGTTGGCCATGCAGGTCACCAATGGCTGGTCAGCTTGCCGGTGAACTACTTTGATTCTTGGCAAGAGCTCAAGCAAGCCTTCATCGACAACTTCATTGCTACTTGCGAGCAGCCCAGCAACAAATATGATTTGTAGCGGATTCGAGATTGGAAAGATGAGCCACTGCGCGAGTACGTCCGACGTTTCTCGGAGATGCACATCAAGGTTCCGTCAATCTCCGACAACGAGGCAATCGAGGCTTTCATCACTGGCCACCGCTTCCACGATGCCCTATGGGACAAGCTCCTCCGCAAGAGACCTGAATCAGTCACTGCGCTCCTGGCCACTGCCAAGAAATATGCGGATGCCGACGACGCTAAAAAGATAATTATTGAAGAAGCAGCAAGGGTTCCATGCTCTGACCATCCCCCACACCGCGATGACTACCACGGCAACCGTGGTCGGAACAACAATTTTGACCGCCGCAACCAGCGCAATGACTCCCACGACCACCGCGACCAACGTAATCAGCGGCGTAACCACCGTGACGATTACAGGGGCAAGCATGCTCGGGAAGACGACGGTGAGGTCAAAACCGTTAAAAAAGGTGGCGGACGTCGTAACTACGAAGAAGACTATGCCAAAGCATTGAAAGGGCCTTGCCAGCTCCATCCCAAGTCAAACCATACCATGGAGAATTGCCGCATTCTCAAGTCTATCTACATGCGTCAACAGGCTCCGGATACATCCGACAAGCCTAACGACGTAGGGGAACAGCACAACGAGGACAACGACGATGAAGACGTAGATCCCTGCCATAAGTATGTCAAGCCAACCGATCGCGTGCACACCATCATTGGAGGCAAAGTGTCCATCGAGACCAAACGAGAACGCAAGTTGCTCACCCGCGCTTGCTTGAATGTGGCCAACACCGACAACCTCATCGCCGATCCGTGGCTCCCTCCTTGGTCTCACCGCGAGATCTCCTTCAATAGAAAGGACCAATGGGCCACAATACCTGAACCAGGACGTTTTCTCCTGGTCCTCAATCCTTGTATCAACAAGGTTCAGTTCGATAGAGTGCTGATTGACGGCGGCAGCTCCATCGACATATTGTTCAAGAATAGTCTGCCAGCCCTGAAGATAACCCAGGCGGATCTCAAGCCATACGAGGCACAGTTCTGGGGTGTTCTCCCTAGATAGAGCTCTACACCTCTCGGGCAGATCACGCTACCTGTGTAGTTTGGGACCCCGGACCACTTCCGCACCGACTACGTTAACTTCATGGTCGCTGACTTTGACGGCACCTACCATGCTATCCTTTGTCGACCATCGCTCACCAAGTTCATGGACATACCTCATTACAGGTATTTGGTGCTCAAGATGCCTACCAAGAAAGGAGTTCTAACTCTCAAGGGCAACGTATACGCAGCTTATACCTACGAGGACGACAACTTCAAAATAGCAGAGGCTCACGACCTCTCTATTCGCATGGCTGAGACCATGCTCGACGCCAAGAAGACCCTAGCCGACCACCTGGAGATCCTAGAGCTTGAGGCTCCACGCAAGAACATCAAGTCTAAGGAGCACAAGGTGATCCAGCTGGTCGACGGTGATCCCAGCAAAACGGCCCTTATTGGGGCCAACCTGGATCCAAAATAGGAAGACACACTCGTTAGGTTCTTGAGGAGCAACGTGGATGTGTTCACATGGAAACCTACTGACATGCCCGGTGTACCTCGGAATCTAATCGAGCACTCCTTGAATGTCAACGGCAAGGCCAAACCTATCAAGCAGAAGCTACGACGGTTCGCTCGCGACAAGAAGGAGGCGATTAGGGTAGAAGTTACATGGCTTTTGGCAGCCAGATTTATCAAAGAAGTGTATCATTCGGAGTGGTTAGCCAACCTGGTTCTTGTACGCAAAAAGAATAATGAATGGAGAATGTGTGTTGATTACACCGATCTCAACAAACACTGCCCTAAAGACCCTTTCGACTTACCTCGCATAGACGAGGTTGTAGATTCAACCACCGGTTGCGAGCTGCTTTCCTTTCTCGATTGCTACTCTGGTTATCACCAGATCGCTCTCAAAAAGGACGACCAGATCAAGACATCTTTTATCACGCTTTTCGGTGCCTACTGCTACACGACTATGTTGCTTGGGCTCAAGAACACCGGGGCTACCTATCAACACGCCATACAGGCCTGCCTCAAAGACGAGATAAAAGATGACCTCGTCGAGGCTTATGTCGATGATGTAGTTGTCAAGACCAAGGAAGCACATACCCTTGTTGACGACCTGGCATGCACCTTTGCAGCCCTTAATACATTCCAATGGAAGTTAAACCCAAAGAAGTGCATCTTTGGTGTTCCTTCTGGTATATTGCTTGGCAACGTCGTTAGTCACGACGGCATACGCCCTAACCCAGAGAAAGTCAAAGCTATCTTAGACATGAAGCCTCCCAAAAAGGTGAAGGATGTCCAGAAGCTTACCGGATGCATGGCTGCTCTCAGTCGTTTCATATCAAGATTAGGAGAGAAAGGACTACCATTTTTCAAGCTGCTCAAAGCATCCAAGAGTTTTGAGTGGTCGGAGGAAGCAGACACTGCCTTCACACAGCTAAAACAATACCTTACATCACCTCCGGTCCTCACTGCTCCCAAAGAAGATGAAACTCTCCTACTTTACATTGCAGCAACTAATTGGGTGGTCTCCACTACCATGGTGGTCGAGCGCGATGAGCCTGGCCACGCCTACAAGGTACAGCAACTAATCTATTTCATCAGTGAGGTACTCAATGAATCCAAGACCAGGTACCTATAGATTCAGAAACTAATCTACGCCATACTAATAACATCCTTAAAGTTGAAACATTACTTCGACGGATATCATGTGGTGGTCATGACTACGTACCCTCTGGGAGACATCATTCGCAACAAGGATGTGAATGGGTGCATCGTCAAATGGGCAATGGAGCTATGCCCTTTCTCCTTGGAATTTGCAAGCCGTACTACAATCAAGTCTCAGGCACTCGTCGATTTCATCGTCGAGTGGACAGACTTAAGCACACTTGCCTCTCAGGGGTCCGATGAGTATTGGAAGATGTACTTCAACGGCTCTCTCAACATCGATGGTGTAGGAGCAGGAGTCCTTTTCGTGTCACCATCCAAGGAGCAGATCTGGTACGTCCTCAGGATTTATTTCCCAGCATCTAATAACGCCGCCGAGTACGAAGCATGCCTACATGGTTTGCGCATTACGGTCGAGCTCGGTGTCAAACATCTCTATGTCTATGGAGACTCGGCTCTGGTCATCAACCAACTCAACAAGGACTGGGACACAACCAGCGAAAAGATGGATGCATACTGCAAATCGATCAGAAAGCTGGAAGGCAAGTTCTACGGCATTGAGTACACACACGTGGTCTGGGACAAAAATCAAGCAGCAGATGCGCTGTCAAAGTTAGGATCATCCTGAGCCAAAGTCCCACATGGTGTATTCATTCAAGACCTGCTCACGGCTTCCATCGAAGAGGAAGATCCCACAATCGACAAGCCTCTAGACCAGCTTTTGGTGGCTACGGTTCCGGCGTCAAACACCATCAAACCACCTTCGACCACTAAGAAGCTTGACTGGAGAGTACCTTTCATCAAGTACCTGACAGATGGTAGCGATTACACCGATCGGACAGAAAACGAACGCCTGATGCGGCGCAGTAAGCAGTATCTGCTCGTCGATGGCAAATTGTGGCGCAAGAATGCAAGGGAAGAAATCTTGATGAAGTGTATAACCCAGGAGGATGGCAAACATCTCCTGGACCAAATCCACTCTAGCTCCTACGGCAACCATGCGGCCTTGAGAACGCTGGTTGGCAAGGCTTTCCGAGCAGGGTTTTATTGGCCGTCAGTTGTAGCCGATGCAGAGAAGCTAGTCCGCCATTGTGAGGGTTGTTAGTTCTTCGCCAAGAGAATCCACGTACCAACACATGAGATTCAGACAATACTAGCCTCTTGGCCTTTTGCATGCTGGGGACTGGATATGATCGGGCCCTTTAAGCCGGCTCCTGGGAAATTTACATGTGTCTTTGTGCTGATAGACAAATTTTCTAAGTGGATAGAGTACATGCCTCTGATACAGGCATCTTCAGAAAAAGCCATCACGTTCATCGACCAGGTCATCCACCGCTTTGGCATACCTAACAGCATCATCACTGATCTGGGTACTCAGTTCACCGGGAATGCTTTTTGGGACTTCTGCGATGAAAGGAGCATAGTGGTAAAATACGTCTCGATGGCACACCCTAGAGCTAATGGACAGGTCGAGCGGGCAAACGGTATGATCTTGGACGCACTTAAGAAGAGGATGTATAGAGAAAACGACAAAGCTCCCGGAAGATGGCTCAAAGAGTTACCAGCCGTGGTCTGGGGCCTCAGAACCTAGCCCAGTCACAATACCGGCGTATCACCATACTTTATGGTTTATGGTGCTGAGGCAGTGCTTCCAGCAGATATAGCCTTTAGATCAGCACGGGTAGAGAACTTCGATGAGGACAAGGCCAATGAAGCGTGGGAGCTGGAAGTGAATAGTGTAGAAGAGAAGCGGCTCGATTCTTGCGTACATACAGCCAAATACCTTGCTATTTTGTGCAGGTACTACAACAAGAACGTTAAGGAGCAGTTCTTTGTGGTCGAGGACCTAGTCCTGAAGTGGAAGATGAATCAAGCTGGTGTCCACAAACTCGCAACTCCATGGGAAGGGCCGTTCATGATCAAGGAAGTTACACGACCTACGTCTTACAGGTTAGCTCACCTAGATGGTACGGACGTACCCAATTCATGTCACATCGACAAGCTTAGGCGTTTCTATGCTTAACTGCTAAGATATGTACTCCTCTTGTACTTTCGATTCAATTCAATAAAGCTACTATGATTTCTCCGACCACTCTAATGTGTCACTTCGAAGTTTATGGTTATTCTAACTCAACCAGTCAAAACCGACCACCATTCCTTCCCGGGTTTTTGGAGCAGGCCCTATCTCTGGTTCCTCCCAACGCGTGCATGGGATCTGCTCTCTACGCTACGGGTGATCGGTAGGTCCCCTTTGGTTTGACTTGTCCACGTCTACGTGTGCATAGGTCATGCACCTCACACTCCGACCACATGGCAAACTAGGGCCGTACAAACCTTTCAGGATGACATGTCGACTAAACTGGTACAACTAAACAGAACGCTAACATGTTCTCACTTAGTTACACCAACATGAGTTCCAAGCTTAAATGCGTTTTATACAAAACAAACAAGCTTATGATGATATACAGTTACGTTATTACAAGCTTGCCTAAAAAGGTACAAGTTTATAATAACACAACTACATCTTCTTCTACAGCTATAGCCTATCCTATTGGCTGGTCGGGGCATGTGGCACCTGCTGCTCGCTGCTCCTGACATCCTGCTCGAGTCTCGGAGACTCTTGTACTGGTTGAGCTGAAGAAGATGGCCCCGCCGATGCCTAGCTGGTCGAGACCGTAGGCTTCGCCGGTTGGCTCAAAACTGATGGCGTTTCCAGCTGACTTGTTGATGGCATGCCCTGTACAGGTGTTGTCCCGCCTCCACACAGGTTAATGTCACCGATTATTTTTACTGATAAGTCCAGCTGGGTCATCCGAAGCTCCTCAGTCTTGTTTGGATCTATCTCCTTCAGGTATCCAGCCTCTAGGCGTTTGAGATCGATCAAGGGGTAGTGAGCACGCACCATGCTTAGTACATGTGCGCCTATGTACTCACCCGCCTCCTTCCCGAACTCTTGGAATCATCCCCATGCCTTTCGGCATCTATCGACCAGTCCGAGCTGTGGCGTCCCTGGCGCGTCCTCTGTAAGCGCTAGATCGATAAGGTTGAGGACCGGCAAAATGCCCGTTGCCACTTCCTGGCATCGTTTCTTCCATGCGTCCCGATCCTTGGTGATCTCTTGGCACTGCGCCTTCTAGCCGTCACGTTCTTTTATCACGGCTTCCAGATGCTTCTTAGCATTGACTTTTAAAACTGCAAATCGCACAAGACATTAAAACGTCACGCCACAACAAGATAAGGTGGGCAACAAAAGTGAGCAAGGTGGTCTAAAACACTTACTTTTTAGTTCCTCCTTCATCTTGGTTGTGTGGTCCCAGAGTTGCGACTGGTCGTGCGCCAGTTTCTTGTTGTCCTCCTTCAGGCGATCACACTCTACGACCACACGGCTATTCTCCTCTTGGAGACGGACTACTTCGGCTTCTAAGCCTACACTATAGCTGTTACTACCAATAATGCAACAACACGTGTCATGCACTCGTTGTGATAAAGTGATAACTTACTTGTTCTTTCCTGCTCTTTGTTACTAAGCTGGACGACCAGGTTCTGGTTCTACGCCTCTTGCTCCATCCTCTCATGGTTGGTGGCTTCAAGTTGGTGGCGCAAGCGTTCCACCTCGGCTGCCAGTTCTTTATTGCTTGCTGTGATCCCCTCAATCTGGTCGAAGCACTTCTTTCGGTACCTTGCGGTCTTCATTAAGTCCTGCATGTAAAAAGCTAAGTAAGATAGTTTGACTGGATAGCAAGATCAGGTGGTCAGGCAAAGCATACCTAGACTTCTATCACCAGTCGTTTCGCCGCTCGTTCAACTTTCATGGTCTCTTCGACCTCTAGGATTTCCTCATGAACAACCCATTGGTCGTTCCGCTAGCGCGACATATATACATGTTGTCGTTTGTCCTATGGACGGCCCAGGACCTCCTCTACTTCGTCCTCTTCGGCCTCTTCTTTGGGTAGCGGTGCTGGTCTGGAGCTTGTAGCTTCTACGACCACTATGGCCTTCCCATGGGCCATAGCATCGGCAAACGTGCTCTGCGCTATCACCTTTGGCTACTGCTCCTCGGTCTGGTCTATTACCCTTGGTGCTGAAGTGTCATCCTCGGCAGGGTTAGTGCTCGGAGCATTTGTGTTTGGCTCGGCTCTTCCCTCAACCCCCTGCTCGGGGACTGTTGTCTGACCGCCTGTGGTCTGAGGCTCCGGTGGACCTTCTGCTATGTTTTCCTCCATGGCCGGCCGCTGGGCAGTCTTCTCTGCAATTGCCGATGAAGTCATGCCGCTCCCAGCTAGTTGATCTGGATTTTCAGTGGACGCCGACCTGGTATATCCAAGATAAGGTTCAGAAGGTAACCATAATCAATGAAAATTGCAAGCTTACATTAAAGTTACTAATACTTACATATTGGAAGCGCGGAATGATGTGGCAAAGGCACGTCTCTTCGGCCATGCTTGCTCCACGTGCTGTGCGGGTGAAAGGTCCTAATGGCTAGAGGGGGGGTGAATAGCCTAATAAAAATTTCTACAACAACACTTAACCAAATGGTTAGACAATTATGAGGTGAAGCGAGTGTTGCGCTAGCCTACTCAAAATGCAAGCCACCTACCACAATTCTAGTTTAGATAGTGTCAATTCACACAAGAGCAATGACACTACCCTATGTTAGTGTGCTCTCAAAGGCTAACTAAAGAGCCACACCAACCAAGCATGCAAGCTCTCACAACTAGCTATACTAAAGAGCTTATCAACTAGTTTGCGGTAAAGTAAAGAGAGTGATCAAGAGGGTTATATCGCCGTGTAGATGAATGAACCAATCAATCACGAAGATGAATAACAATGATGACCAATCACCTCGGAATCAATGATGAACACAATGATTTTTTACCGAGGTTCACTTGCTTGCCGGCAAGCTAGTCCTCGTTGTGGTGATTCACTCACTTGGAGGTTCACGCGCTAATTGGCTTCACACGCCAAACCCTCAATAGGGTGCTACACAACCAACACAAGATGAGGATCACACAAGCCATGAGCAATTCACTAAAGTACCTTTTGGCTCTCCGCCGAGGACAAGGTCAAGAACCCCTCACAATCACCACGATCGGAGCCGGAGACAATCACCACCTCCGCTCGATGATCCTCGCTGCTCCAAGCCGTCTAGGTGGCGATAACCACCAAGAGTAACAAGCAAAATCCGTAGCGAAACACGATCACTAAGTGCCTCTAGATGCAATCACTCAAGCAATGCACTTGGATCACTCCCAATCTCACTATGATGATGAATCAATGATGTAGATGAGTGGGAGTTCTTTGGCTAGGCTCACAAGGTTGCTATGTCAATGAAAATGTGCTAGAGACTTCCCTTGAGCCGGCCATGGGGCTATAAATAGAGCCCCCATCAAATAGAGCCGTTATACCCCTTCACTGGGCAAAACGCACTCTGACCGGACGCTCTGGTCATACTGACCGGACGCTGGCCCTCAGCGTCCGGTCGCCCGATGGACGCCACGCGTCACCAGCTTCAAACGTTGTTCGTCAGATTTCAATGGCTGCGAAGCTGACCGGACGCTCCGGTAAAACTGATCGGACGCTGAAGCCCCAGCGTCTGGTCATTTCCAGTAAGCTCCCCTAGGCATGTTTTTTCGACCAGACGCGTCCGGTCCACCTTGACCGGACGCAGCCAGCGTCCGGTGCTCAACCCTAGCCACTGTGCCGTCTGACAGCTCGACCGGATGCAGCCTTTCAGCGTCTGGTCGCTGAGTGACCCAGCGTCCAGTCAGTAGACCGACGCCAGCATCATTTCGATCAACTCCATTTTAACTCTAACTTCTTCACCCTTGCTCAAGTGTGCCAACCACCAAGAATTTTGCATCCGGCGCAATAGAAAATAGGCATTTCATTTTCCCGAAAGCGCCAAATCCCGAGGGACCCAAACCCATCTCAACCCTACAAACACCTTGTGCACATGTGGTAGCATATTTTCACAAATATTATCAAGGGTGTTAGCACTCCACTAGATCCTAAATGCATATGCAATGAGTTAGAGCATCTAGTGGCACTTTGATAACCGCATTCCGATACGAGTTTCACCCCTCTTAATAGTATGGCTATCAAACCTAAATGTGATCACACTCTCTAAGTGTCTTGATCACCAAAACAAAATAGCTCCTACAAGTTATACCTTTGCCTTGAGCTTTTTGTTTTTCTCTTTCTTCTCTTCAAGTGTAAGCCCTTGATCATCTCCATGCTATCACCATTGTCATGTTATGATCTTCATTTGCTTCTCTAGTTGAAGTGTGCTACCTATCTCATGATCACTTGATGAACTAGGTTAGCACTTAGGGTTTCATCAATTCACCAAAACCAAACTAGAGCTTTCAGCGGGGTGACACTTGGTCTCCCTCTACATCCAGCACCGATGCTGAGCCTTGGTGCTCAACTCCTCCATCGCTTGTCCTTGGTACCGCAGTGGCCAGCGATGTGGGTCCCACCGGCATGGAGGAGCCGCCTTGCTCGGTCGATTCCAGTTGCCTCCTCCTCTTTCGAGGGATGAGTCGGAAGATGTTTGTGTTCTCTCCCTCCTCGGTGTCATCATCCGACAGAGTGAAGATCGCCTATCGACGCTTGTTGGCCGTCGGCCGCTTACCAGTAGCCTTGGCCGCTGCCTCCTCTCCAACTCCGAGCACCGCCCAGTCGATGTCTTCGGTCCTAGTGCTGGTCTAGGTGGTTGGGCCACCAACTTGCGGCCAATCTACACCAGGGGGTGGCGATACGAACACTGTTGCTCTATCACGACCATTAATCTAGGAAACACAAAGGAGATAACACAGTAAGTTTCTGTTACAACATAAAACTACGGGTACAAGGCAGGATGATTTACCTTTGGGGGAGGTCGGGCGAGCTTGAAAGTGTGCTCGATGTCGCTCAATCTGACATAATTTGGATCAGCTAAGTTGAATAGCTCTCCAATCCTGGCTTTGACTTCGATCTTATCAAGCGCCTCTTTCCTGGTCCTCGTTGGGTCTGCGCTATCTTGGTACTCATAGCTGGGATGTACCCTCCTCTGGCAGGGCTAGATCCTTCGGCTGATGAAGTTCCCGACCACGCTCGGACCATCCAGTTTCCTCCACAGGATCATCCTAAGTAGTTCTAGGATCTGTTCTAGGTGCTCGGGCTTCTCCAACCAGCTGGTCTTCTTCTCCGGAATGAACCCCATGTCGCACAGCGTGATCGTGTTCGGCTCTTCGCGGATGTAGAACCACTTCTTGTACCAATCGTCAAGCGACGTGTTCCAAGGGCAGTGCAGGTACTGGGCCTTCATCCCGTCATGAAGATTGAGGTACACACCTCTGGCTATCTTCGAGCCGCTGCTTCCTTTCTTCTGCAGACAGAAAAGATGGCGAAAGAAGTCGAAATGGGGCTGGAAGCCACCATATGCTTCGCAAAGATGAATGAAGGTGGAGACAAGAAGAATCGAGTTAGGATGCAGATTGCAAATCCCAACCTCGTAATACAGACAGAGCCCCTGAAGGAAAGGGTGCACTGGAACTCCAAAACCCCGCTTGAAGAAATCTTCGAAAACCACAATCTCATCTGGTTGTGGATCGGGGTACCCCTCGCCCTCCGGTGCGCGCCATCCTACGAGTTCCTTGTTGTGGAGTACTCCCATGATGACGAGGTCTTCGATGGTCTACTCGTTGCTTCTTGACTTCCACCACTCCTTCGCCATGACTCCAGCTTTCTTCTGGGCGTCACTCTTCGCCATGAGTCCGCCTTGGCTGATGAAGGTGGATACGGTGGAGGGATTGGTGATGATTTTGGAGGTATTAGGGTTGGCAAGAAGAAGAAGAAGGCTGCGGCGGCGAATGGTAATGGGGATCGGTAAAAAGTAACTTACCAGTTCTATATTATAAATAACCAAGAGTTCTGTCGTTTCGTCTGCCCGAGATTCTTGGGAGACATGCGCACGTGCCGCAGACGGTTGTTTTCACAACCTCGAGATCTATGCCAATATATACGCCTCTTCGTTATCAGTGTATGCGCCTCTTCGTTGCTAGTGTGATAGGGCCCACACTGACGCACCTCCATACAGGTGCCAAGCAACTGTTTGCTTGAAAGGACAAGAAGGCAGTATGACATACTATACCCATCTACTTTTTTGACCAGACATGTCAGATTGGACATGACAGAGTAAGAAGATAAATAAATACACCAAATAATAGTACAAGTGGTATTTGTTTCTTCGCTGCATGTCTCGCGCTCAGGGATGGTCCAGACCACTGTTGTGCTCGGGGACTGCCCAGATCACTATCATGCTCAGGGACTGCCTAGACCACTATCGTGCTCGGGGACTACATAGACCACTACCGTGGCTAGGGACTGCCCAGACCACGACCATGGTCGGGGACTGTCTAGACCACTACCGTGCTCGAGGACTGCTCCGACCACTACCATGCTCAAGGACTGTTCCGAACAATGCTCGGCGACTGCTCTCCTCGGCTACATGTGATGTGTACTCACATACAGTCGAGAGGCATTTATTTGGACCTTGCTACAAGGCTTATACTTTGCCTTCCAGCAAGCTTGGGGACTACATCGGTACGATGCACCTGCCGGTGCATCTCGTATTGATTGAACGATGACTAGATTCTTAACTTCAGTGAAAATTCTTTTTAGACCATGGCACCATGTGCCTATGTCGCCTACTACCAGGCTCGGGGACTAAGTGGGCACACTTCACCTTGCGGTGAATGTGTTTATTTTATCGACCCCTATGCTTTGACTGATTGCCAGGATTACTACTGTCCAAGGGTCACTTACATTTCTTATCAGAAATACAAGTGGGCACACTTGATAAGGAAAGATATCTTTTTCTTTTTTCTTTAAGAGCACCATACATTCTTCGGACAACCGGAATCTTTGGCTATAATCGTGGTCTACTGCTTTCTGTTCTGATCAGAATGCTGGCGCATTTGATTGGTCAATGTTTCAATCAGTTGGAGATGACATGAAGACGGATCACATTAGTCGAAAGAGATCGAACGGCGTGTCATAGCATAATACATGGTGCTCAGGGACTAGCTGTGGGGGTATTAACCCCTATACCCTTATGGCTAGGCTTGGGCCAGCCCGGATTAGGGGGTCCGGTCCACTAGAAGACGACGCGTGGCCTGGCCAACCTGTTCAGAGTCCCGCGCAAGGAGTCAAAGCAGATTTGGAGATCAAGCAAGATCCTGGTCGGTTAGAATAGTAATCCTTATCCGGCCACCTATGGCAATTATAACTGACTAGGATTAGTTTCCAGATCTGTAACCCTACCCCCTGGACTATATAAGGTGGGCAGGGGACCCCTCTAAAAACATCTCTCATTGACATACAGCAATACAATCAGACACAGGACGTAGGTATTACGCCTTTACGGTGGCCAAACCTGGATAAAACCTTGTGTTTATCTTGCGTTACCATCTTGTTTGTTGCTTGTGCATCTGTCTGCCAATAATCTACTACCTTGGGCATACCCCTAGGTAGACTGCTGACCATATTTCGTCGACATAGATACATTGTTTTTACTGTGTATTTAAACACAGTGAATATCTAAATACATTGAAAAACTATGTATCTAAAAAAACTAAAACCCCTTATAATTTGGAACAGTGGGAGTAGTAGAATAAGACATACCAAATTATTGTTGCTTATGTAGTTTATGTTTGATGATTTTTTTTATAGAAAAATACGAAGCAAGCAAGAATAGAATATGTCTACCATTAAAATTGGATCAGAAGGGAGAGATGTTTTCTACCGGTGGAGAAAGATGTTATTTTTCTTGAAGTGAAATTTCAATAGGGCAGCTTTCATAGACCCAATGAACCAGTACCATGTCACAAGGGCCAGCACCATTGGAGAGATGCATCAGCATTGTTCTTTCTTGATTGTAGATTTTACTCGTGTCTCAATTGAGCATGGTTCCACTTGAACATAACTTATGGAAAAAATAGTCTTTCAAAATTATTATTGCTGCATACTTGTAACATGATTTATCCATTTTCCTTTCCTAATCTAATGATTCCCTTGTAGTGCTGTTGTTTTTTATTCAATCACAGTATAATGGAGTATCGTCCAAGAGGTGGTTTCATGAACTTTCTTCAAGGTGTGGATGGTGCTGCAACATTTCCCTATGGACCATCCTTGCGCCCACAACATCCTGCCTACCAAAACATCACTTTCCTATGTCATATACTCATTTCATGGGACCACCAACACCTTGTATTGTAGTACACATAGCTACCTGTTAGATTGATCTCTAATCCCAAACTGGGCCCAACGGCCCAGTTGGGCCTTTGATCCGTGCCCTAATCGGAGGCGCCCAACCCACTATGGCTGGAGGGCCCCTGTCACACTACACAATAAATAAAGGTGGGGGCCGGTGGCTCAAGTCACGAGGTTCGCCTAAGCCGAGCTCCCCACCGACAAACCCTAATCCGATCTAGAGGGCGCGCAGCCAGTGATGGGAAGCCACCAGCCACACCGCCACCGGACAGCGTCACCGTCACCACTGCACTGCGCCACCACTCATCTTCCCCGACCATCGCTGCCCTAGCACAGACATCGACTCCATGGCGAACACGAGCGGATCCTCCTCCACTGCGATGTCAGGTTTGACACGTCCATCTTCTACCCTTCCCTTTCTCTCGTTCTACCTACTGTTACTACACTGTTAGATGTTCTAGGATTCATGATTCTATTCAACAGCAAGTACCTAGCTAGATCTATGCTCCTAGTGATTGGATAAGTTTAACATTGGTACCAGAGCCATAGTTTCTAGGGTTTTTAGATCTAGAACGGGTAAACAGACAAGAAAGTAGAGAACCGATCAGATCCAGTTTGGATCTGAGAAGAAAGAGGGATCCAGTTCAGATCTAAGAAGAAAGAGGGTTTTCCTAACCCTAACCCTAACTGGGTAAAAGAAAGAAGAGAAGGAGGGCTCGGTTTCAAGTCTACTCGAAACCGAACCCTAAACCTGCAATCAATTCGAGAAGAAGAAGAATAGAACAGAAAATCGTAACCCTAACTTGATTTAACCCTAACCCTAATCCCCAATTGGTTGAATCCGAGAAGAACAAATCAGAAGGGGAAGAAAGGGAAGGGGAGGCCTGCCTCGACCGCTGCTGACATCGTTGTAGTGTGGCTCGCTGGCACGCGGGGAGACGAAGGCTGAGCCAGGGGCACTGATCGTCGGGCTCTGGCCAAGGGGGCGCCGCAGCCAGACCGCTCGACGGCGGCCCGCTCACCCGCTGGGGAGCGCGCTTGCTGGCGAGGAGGTCAGCGATGGCACCAAGGCTCTGCTCATCCTCCGTTGTCTGCTCGCTTGGTTGTTGTTGTTGCTGCGCTGAGGAGAGAAGAGAGAGCGGTGAAGAAAGAGAGAGCAAAGAAAAGAATGGGCTAGGGTTTCAGGGGCGACCGTGGCCGGGGGGTTTTAATCCTGAGAAAACGCCGCTCGGCCGTCGGATCGGCGTGGACGGCTCAGATCGAGCGGGCCGTTTCACAGCCCTAGTGGGGTCACGCGGCCGCGGCACTTTGCTGGCCTAGGCCCACGTTGTGGCCTGAGTGCGGCCGGGCGCCGCGCAAAGGTGGTGGGCCGAGCCAAATTGCTGGCTTCGGGCCTAGTAGCAGTAAAGAGGGAGCCCAATTTTCTTTTTTTCCTTTTTCCATAAAATTGAAAAATGGAAAATGTCTGAAAAGAAATCAGAAAAACATTTTTTTTCCTATGGGTAAAATTCAAGAAAATGAGTTCATTTTTTCCGTTGCGTATTTAAAGTTATTATTTTCATTATTAAATTCGAACCAATGGAAGAATTTAATTTTAAAAAATGGATATGTTTTAGTTTATTATAATATTGTTATTATTCTGACCAACGTTGATTAATAGCAATATTATGATGTTTTGTCATGCATTAATTCTATTTCTGCCCAACGGTGATGTAGAATTAGTGTAGAGGATAATTGTATGTTTTAATTTTGACCAACGTTGGAACTAAGGCATGCAATTGTTATTATTATGTTTTATGCTCTCACTCTATATGAATTGTGTTTTTAGGAGGATACAACTTGATAGGCTGTATCAAAGAGATCCCCACTCTCAAAGGTGATAACTATACGAAGTGAAAGAAAAAGATTGACCTGGCCTTCATCTTGACTGAGGTGGACTGGGTAGTCACCTCATCATGTCCCACAGAGCCTATGGTATCGGTGAGGGAGACAAACGAGGCTGATACCGCTTGGGCAACCAGAGAGAGGGATTTTGCATCCCAAAAGATGTCCTATGACCTTGAGCATAGGAAATGGGTCACTACCAACAAGAAATGTATGGCTGTGATAAAGAACATGATTGAACCTACAATTGTGGGCTCAATCCTAGAGTGTGACACCATCATTGAATACCTCGATAGAATAAAGAGTCAGTTCTCTAGCTCTTCAAAGACATATGCTACCCAGCTGATAAAGCAGCTGGTGACAGAGAGGTACTCTGAAAATAGTGGCATAAGAGAGCACATACTAAGGATGAGCAATTTGGCATCCAAGCTAAAACCAATAGATCTGGCTCTCAAGAAAGAGTTCCTTATCCATCTGATTTTTGCTTCCTTACTAAAGGAGTTTGACACTTTTGTTGTCAACTACAACATACAGCCCAAGAAGTGGGACATGGAGAGGCTCATGGCTATATGTGTGCAAGAGGAGGAGAGAATGAAACCTGTCAATGGTGGCACTATCAATTATCTGAAAGACAACAAGAAAAAGAATACTAATGCTAACTCCTTCTCAAGGTCAAAGGGAAAGGGTCCCATGCTGCATCAGCCTCAGCAGAACAAGTTCACAGTAGAGAAAGACCAGTGTCTCTATTGCAAGAAGATGGGACATTATAAGAAAATTTGTCTCGACTACTTAAAGATGATCATGGCAAAGAAATATGAGAACATTATTATGTTCATAAATGAATCCCTGTATGTACAGTATTCAAAATCTACTTGGTGGATTGACTTAGGTGCAACTGTTCATGTTGCTAATTCTTTACAGGGATTCCGTTCGACGAGGACTACGCAAAGAAGCGAAAGACGAGTTAAAGTTGCAAATGGAGTCTGAGTAAATGTCGAAGCCATTGGCGATCTTTCTCTAGAGCTTGCTGATGGCTTCACACTTTTACTCAGAGATGTACTTTTTGTTCCCTCTTTACAGAGAAACTTGATTAGTGTTTCATGCTTGGAAAATGATGGATATGATTGCCATTTTGGAAATGGCAAATGTAAGATAACATTTAATAATGCATGTGTTGGTATTGCTATCTTACAAAATAAACTTTATTTGTTATCACTATGTGATGATGTGAATGTTGTATACGCTGATGGTAACGTTGCGTGCAACAATGAGAATGTATCATCATCTTCGGATGTAAACAGAAAACAAAAGAGAGCTCACGATGCGTTGTTGAAATTATGGCACTGTCGTTTAGGCCATATTTCGAGGGGGAGAATAGAAAGACTAGTTAAGAATGATATTCTTCCTCCATTAGAGCTCTCAGATTTAGAACAATGCAGAGAATGCATAATAGGAAAGTATGTAAAGAAAATTAAGAAAGATGTCAAATGAGGCATAGGAATTTTATAGATTATTCACATAGACATCTGTGGTCCATTTTCTGTAAAGAGTGTGGATGGTTATGATTCATTCATAACATTCATAGATGATTACTCCTGTTATGGCTACATTTATCCAATCAAAGAAAGAACAGAAGCATTGGATAAATTTAAGATATTTAAGGCAGAAGTTGAAAACCAACACAATTTAAAGATTAAGATAGTCAGGTCCGACCATGGGAAGGAGTACTACGGTCGGCATACCCCATATGGTCAAGTTCATGGACCTTTTGCAAGGTTCTTATAGGAGAATGGCATAGTAGCCTAGTATTCTACACCGGGCAAACCTCGATAGAATGGAGTAGCTGAAAGACACAATCGTACCCTGATGGATATGGTGCACAGTATGATAAGTTACTCCACCTTACCGTTGAGCCTGTGGATGGAGGCGTTAAAAACTGCCATTCATATTCTCAATCGAGTACCAAGTAAGTCGGTGCCCAAAACACCGTATGAGTTGTGGACAGGAAGAGTACCCTCACTAAATCACTTACATATGTGGGGGAGTCTCGCTGAGGCTAAAGTATTTAACCCAAATATTGGGAAGCTAGATCCCAAAATAGTAAGTTGCCATTTTATTGGCTACCCAAAAAAGTCAAAAGGTTTTCGTTTCTACTGTCCAGACAGACATACAAAGTTTGTGGAAACAAGACACGCTGTCTTCCTAGAGGATGAAATGATGAGGGGAGCATGGTAGCTCGAGAAATTGACCTTGAAGAGAAGCGGGTGTATGCGCCCACTCCGATGATTCATGAACTATTTTTCTCACTACATGCTGTCGCTGCACCGACAGTGCAAGATACTGTGGTGCCAGCACCTGTTGTTATTCCGCCTATAGCAACAACGAATGACGATGAGGAACATGTTCTTTAGGATCCTATAGAACCTATTGCCACACATGAGGGAGAGCAACAACAGCCTCAAATAGAAGATATGCCAAATGTGGAGGCCCCTAGAAGGTTTCAAAGAGTTAGAAAATTGGCTATTCCTGCTGACTACTGAGGAATTTCAAATGGAGGATGATCCCACCTCAATTGAAGAAGCCATGAGAAGTGATCATTCATCAAAGTGGCTTGAGGCCATGGAAGATGAAATGAAATCAATAAATGCCAATAAAGTTTGGGACTTGGAGATAATTCCTAAAGGAGCCAAAACAGTAGGCTGTAAATGGGTCTACAAAACAAAACTTGACTCTTAAGGGAATATAGAGAGATATAAAGCGCGACTTATAGCAAAAGGCTTTACGCAAAGAGAAGAGATTGATTACAATAAGACCTTTTCTTCAGTCTTATGTAAGGATTTCTTCAGAATCATAATGGCATTAGTGACACATTATGATTTAGAATTACATCAGATAGATGTAAAGACAATATTTCTCAATGGGGACTTGGAGAAAAATGTTTACATAGCACAACCGAAAGGTTTTGTCATGGAAGGAAAAGAACGAATGGGATGCCGCCTAAAGAAATCTATTTATGGATTAAAACAAGCTTCAAGACAGTGGTACTTAAAGTTTGATCAGACAATAAGGAATTTTTGGTTTAAAGAGAATATTGAGGATAATTGTATCTATGCAAAGTTTAAGAATGAGAAGTTTATCTTCCTTGTCCTGTATGTGGATGACATCTTACTTGCTAGTAGTGATGTCAGTCTACTACTAGAGACAAAGAAGTTTTTATTCTCAAAATTTGATATGAAAGATCTTGGTGAAGCTTCGTTCATTCTAGGGATCGAGATTCACCGAGACAGAAGTAAAGGGGTATTAGAACTGTCACAAAAGACATACATAGAAAGGGTCTTAAAGAAATTCAGTATGCACAAATGTAGTCCCTCACCTGCTCCTATAGTCAAGGGCGACAAATATGGGGATTTTTAATGCCCCAGGAAGCAATATGAGATCGATCAAATAAAAGCGGTTCCATATGCTTCAGTTGTTGGAAGCTTACAATATGCTCAAGTATGTACGCGCTCTGACTTGGCATTTGTTACCGGGTTACTTGGCAGATTTCAGAACAATCCTAGAACAGAACACTGGAAATTAGTAAAGAAAGTCTTACGTTATTTGCAAGGAACGAAAGACCTCATGATGACGTATAGAAGATCTGATTCACTCCATATAGTGGGATATTTAGATTCTGATTATGCGGAAGATGATAGAAAATCCACGTCTTGATATGTATTCACTCTCACAGAAGGAGCTATTTCATAAAAAAGCTCAAAGCAAACTGTCACTACATCGTCCATAATGTATGCCGAGTTTGTAGCGTGTTATATGGCAACGGGGCAGGTGAACTGGCTAAAGAAGTTCATACCCGGTTTGAAGGTGGTTAACGACATCTATAGACCACTTAAGTTATACTACGATAATAATCCAGCAGTACAGTATGCTCACAACAATAAATCAAGTGGTACTGTCAAACACATTGACATAAAGTATTATGTTATGAAAGATAAATTCCGGGATCATGTCATAAGTCTTGAGCATATAAGTACCAAAAAGATGCTCGCGGATCCGCTTACAAAAGGCTTACCATCCAACGTAGCGTGTTCAGAGAACATGTAGCCGGCATGGGTTTAAGGGAAAGTCTATAATTCCTGGACAAAAAAAGGCACAAAAGTTAAGTATCTATTTCAGAACAGAGTGGTGTGTTGTAGCTGTTAAATCTATCGGCAATTGACCGTGACGATGAAACATGCTCTATGCACTAATCTGTAATGGAATAAACAAAAGTAAATGATATGAAATTGAAAGATGGTAGGAGATCAAGGAGGAGATTGTTAGATTGATCTCTAATCCTAAACTGGGCCCAACTGCCTAGTTGGGCCTTTGATCCGCGCCCTGATCGAGGGCGCCCAGCCCACTATGGCTGGAAGGCCTCTGTTACACTGCACAATAAATAGAGGTGGGGGCCGATGGCTCAAGTCACGAGGTTCGTCTGAGCCGAGCTCCCCACCGACAAACTCTAATCCGATCTAGATGACGTGCAGCCAGTGATGGGAAGCCACCAGCCGCGCCGCCACCCGTCTTCCCCGACCATCGCTGCCCTAGCGCATGCATCGACTCCATGGCGGACACGAGCGGATCCTCCTCCACTACGGTGTCAAGTTTGACACGTCCATCTTCTACCCTTCACTTTCTCTCGTTCTATCTACTGTTACTGCACTGGTAGATGTTCTAGGATTCATGATTCTATTCAACAGCAAGTACCCAGCTAGATCTGTGCTCCTAGTAATTCGATAAATTTAACACTACCCGCTGGCCTCTGATTATAGGAGCGAGTCCAGCAAACATCGGTCAGAAACTCACCATCGAGTCATAAGCAATGTGGAAACAACACAGTATATGATCGAGAAAAAAGAAACAACACAGTGTGAGGAGTCGAGGCGAAGGATGTACTACACTGATGAGGAATAGAGGAGGATATAAGATATATGTTGAATCTGTCAATTGATTGATGTGCACTGTGTTCCTCTGTCAATTGTTCATGTGGTTGTCACTTCAAAATAGTGAGCATATTATGCATTTATCTTAACTAGCCTTATTTGCTACTGCTACTACTGAATTTTGTTTGAAAAATTGACAATAATTGTTGCCCTTACCTTCAGTCAAATGTGAGAACTGAGAACTTATTTACTAGTGCATATCCATCTTGTTTACTTGATATAGGTTAGCGCATGGTTAAACGACTCTGCAGATCCTCTTCTGATCAACCATCATCAATTGTCGAAGTATTGAAACTATGCAAGGTCCATAATCTCAAATTCTGTACCAGGCAACAAAGCGTAGGATTCATAACAAAATATGTACGTATGCAGGAAGGCAACAACAGAGCATCCAACAACACACGCGAAGAACTGACAGCTAACTCAGGCGTAGGCTTCCGGCACGAGCCGTGGCGTGACGACGGCGCGGAGCGGCACAGCCTTAGGCAGCGCGAGGCCGAACGTCTCGCTCATGTCCACCTTCTCCTCGCCGTCAGGCAAGCTCCAGTCGAACGCGTGCAGCAGCGTGCCCAGGAAGTACTGCACGAACACCATGCCGGCCAGCTTCCCGGCGCAGATCCTCCTGCCGGCGCCGAACGGGATGAGCTCGAAGCAGTTCCCCATCGGGTCGACCTTCTCCGCCCCGCCGCCCGGCAGGAAGCGCTCGGGCCGGAACTCGAGGGGCTTCTCCCACGCCGCCGGGTCGCGGCCGATGGCCCAGATGTTGATGAGCAGCCGGGTGTTGGCCGGGACGCGGTAGCCGTCGACGTCGTCGCAGGCGTCGAAGGAGAAGTGCGGGAGGCTGAGCGGGGTGGACGGGTGCAGCCGCATCGCCTCCTTGCAGACGGCCTGCAGGTAGGGGAGGCTGGGCAGGTCCGACTCTTCCAGGCGGCGGCCGCGGCCCACCACGCGGTCCAGCTCCTCCTGCGCGCGCGCCATCACGGACGGGTTCTTGAGCATCTCCGCCATCGCCCACTCCACGATGATGGACGACGTGTCCGTGCCCGCCGTGAACATGTCCTGCAAAGCAAAGCGTCGCAATCAAACATTAGTCCAGCAACACTGCTTCAGAACAGTTTTTGTTACGGCCAAGCAAAGCACAGTGTAGGTGTAGCTCATTTGTGAAGATATTGACCAGCACATGCGTGCATGTAAAGATATTGAGTTCTTGATGAATGCAGGAGCACCAATCAAGCTGACCACAAAGGCACAGCCCACATTCACAACAGAGTCAGTATATATGATGTTATGTTGAGAGCACTGTTTTTCCAACCTTATACTGAAACATTAGTGGTTTGGTTGCTTGAGTCATTGTGCCGACTAGATTCAACAATGTTAGTGTTGACAGTCACCAATAATCACAACTCACAACCAGATGTTGCCTTAAGCCATTTACAGATTTCAATTCTTTGCTTGATTAATTAATTATTCTGACTACCAATTCTTCTAGGAAATGACATAATAGCATGATCCAGGGGTTACATCGTCTATCACGTTGTTAACTACTCCAACATTCTAAAGACTTACAAAGCTGTCATTCGCGTTCTGGTAACATATCACTTTGTTAAAATGTCAGTCTTTTCCCTTTCGGTTCGCATATATCATCATCCCTATATCCGACGTCTACAAAGCGTGAACATTAAGCTGAAACGTCATAAGTGTGGTTGGAGCACAGGAGTCCAATGTCGTTTTCCTGATTAAATCTTAACTGCTTCACTTATTTTTAATTCATAAAGAATCTCGAGGCTTTCACTGAATAATTTATATGTGATTTTGGACCCCATCTTAGAAATAATAAAAACAATAATTCTATAAAAGTTGACTCAATAAGATCTTTGGAGGCACTTTCATATTGTTTTTTTTCCAAAAAAGAGAACACCTGTTTATCCTTAGAGCTTATTTTGAAATTGTATAATTTTTCATACATTCTCATTCCCTTAGGAAATGAATTCCCTAGCATATCTATGCCACCACTTTTCTAGTTTTTCTTAGAACTACTACCTAAATTTTCTTTAGAAAATGTATAACTTTGGGTTTCTACTATTTATGTATCGATAGATTTTTCTTTGGGTGCAAAATATGATGGGGAAATGTTTTCCCTACAGTTTTTAGTTCTATTCGCACGAACTAAAATCCTAGGGAAACATGCAGATTCTAGCTAGCTAGTAGTGGTTCCAATATTTCTAGATTTCCTTAAACTACTTTTTGTGTATTGATAGATATTTTATTGGTGGAATTTGTTGGATCTGTATGTTATAGCCTAACAAAAAAAATGTTCCAACAAAGTAGAGATCGAAATCAATTGTTTTTCACTTTTCCTAATGGTCAGATGCCTGCCTTCATTTTTCCTCCATTCAACTAAATCTCAGCCTTACATGTTCATGAACCAACGGTGAAGATTGTTGCCTGAAAACATACTATATTTCAGGCATCCATTGTTTTTTTTTTTGTCAGTATACCCACTATTTCCACCGTGAGAACAAGGAGACGGGGGGTGAATATAGGTTGGATTAAATCTTATGTTCTCTCGGCAGCTAATTAAGAGGTAGTGATCCCTATATATTTTTATCTAAAAATATATAGTAAGCATCTTTTCATAAAACCATGGCAATGGCATAACCGGTATATATGCATTCTACTCTTCACAACGGTTAGCAATTAATGTTTGAAACATATTTTGCTCTAGTAATGTTTGAACCAAACAAGCCATGAGCTATCACCATCATATCATGGAGGACTCAAAACCCTGCAGGCCCCACCATCGCATCAGTTCGAGAGTCTGATTTTGATATTGTCTTTCCAACAACTCCACTACCAGCTTCACCTAACACGCTGAGCTTTCGGTCTCAGTGCCCCGTTAGGTCAGGTGGCTACTAGCTTAGCTTAGCTCCCATGTCACGCCACGATGCCGTGCACTTTATTTTCAGCACAGAGTCAGTTACCAACGATCGATTACTGTGCTAGTAGAACATATTTGCAGCTATGACGGATTATTAATTAGTTAGTTAGTTACTAAGGAAAGCAAAGCAAGCATTTAAAATGTAAATGCATGAAGAGAGGTTGGGGGTGAGGAAAAAGAGAGCTTACGAAGATAAGGCCCTTGATGTTGACCTCGGTGATGGTCTCGCCGCTCTCGTCGGCGGCGCCGGCGTCCATCGTGGCGCGGAGCCTGTCGACGAAGTCCTGGCAGCCCCGGCGCGCGCGGTCCGCGGCCATCGCGGCGTGCTCCGCCAGCAGCTTGGTGATGAGGCCGTCGAACTGGTGGTGGACCCGCCGCAGCTTGGCCTGCACGCCCTGCAGGTCCAAACGCGCCAGCGCTGGCACAAAGTCGCTGATGTTGAACATGCCCGTGCCCGTCAGCAGCGACATGATCATGTCCTTGTACCTGCACGCAGCACGCAGCACGCATCTATGATATCAGCATTACATGTTTAGATGAAAAATACTTAATCAGTTTTGTTTTTCCATGCATGAAAAATCCCAAGATTCTACTTGTTATTCGTCGAGGGGCCGTTTCGATCGCTCTTTTCGCTTTCATAGGTGAGAGACTCTCTGCACTGACAAGGACATTCCGGCTAAATGTCAGTAGTCAGTGTCAGTGCTCGTCATGCCGATTCTTTAGTCTTCACATACGTACCGATGATAGCAGCTTCCTAGCTGAACTGCTCAATTTTTCTTTCCACATAAACGGTCTAGTGGTGTTCCGTCGAGCATTGCACTAATTAACCATAACTATTAACTAGTTCAACTGATCTCACTAGTTCGATTAAAAGATATTGTAAACTTCATCCAAACTTAAGGCGCCCCGATAATCATGAAGTTGGAAGAAAAATATGTGCTTTTCTTTCCAAATGAACTTGAATTGTATGCCTTATATATGGTCATTGTCTCATTGACAGGATTTCATGCAGCTCTGATGCTCACCTGTTGGAGTCGTCCCCCTGCGCGTCGAACACCCGCTTGCTCAAGGTTATCTGCCCGACGATATTGGCGAGCGCGCACACGAGCAGCTCCGGCACGACGACGGGCCGCCCGGCCGCGGCTGCCTCCGCCACGCCGCGCAGCAGGTGGCCGGCCTCGTCGCGCCGCACGCACGCCCAGTCCGCTAGCGCGCGCGCCCCGAGCAGGTGCACACTGGCGAGCTTCCGCATCAGCTTCCACTTGGGCCCGTAGTCCGCGAACACCATGTTCTGGCGACCGTACGTGATGTCCGCGGCGCTCGCCACCGCCGGCCGGTTCGCGTACTTGGCGTCCAGCGCCTTGAGGAACGTCCGCGCCGCGCACGGGGACGACGCCACCACCACGCCCGTCGTGCCCATCTTCAGGTACATGATGGGCCCGTACTTGCGCGCCAGCGCGGCCAGGCCGGCGTGCGGGGCTGGGCCGACGAGTGGCAGCGCGCCGAGGATCGGCAGGCCCGGTGGCCCTGGCGGGAGCTGGTCGCCGCGGCGCCCGGAGGAAGGGGCGGCAGAAGAAGGGTGCAGCAGGGAGCGGAGAGCGACGTGGAGGAGGAGGCAGAGGAAGGCGCAGGAGAGGACGACGGGATCGGCGCACAACGCGGCGAGCTTCATTGTGGCGTGTAACTACTGTGCTAGCTAGCTAGGGAGGAGAACCTGCCCAAGCTAAGGATGCCTCTCCGCGAGCACGACGGCTTTTATGTCGGTGATGAGGCACTGTGTACTCGAAATCTCGGGACCGTTCTTTATCTCTAGACGAGCTATCACTACGGGAAACAAAACATTTCCCAAGGGTTAAAAATCGGCCACTCGGTAAATAATTCTTCGTCGAGTGCTGGGTACTCGGTAAAAAAAGGCACTTGGCAAAGGACTTCTTTGCCGAGTGCCAGGCTCTCGGCAAAATCTCGGTACTCGGCATAGACTGCCCCGTGTAACGGTGTTCGGCCACGTCCTTCTTTGCCGAGTGCTTGCTGTTAGGCACTCGGCAAAGATTTTTTTTAAAAAAAATACTTTGCCGAGTACCTCTGACACGGCGCTTGGCAAAGATTCAATATTTTTTTTCGAAATGTCTTTACCGAGTGCCTAACAGCTTCGACACTCGGCAAAGGGAGGAATTAAAAAAATTATATTTTTTTAATTACATTTGTCGACTGCCCCTGTGAAGGCACTCGGTAAAGACCCATTTGCTGAGTGCCATGCCCCGGCACTCGTCAATGTTTTTTTATTTTTGGCTTCTAAATTTTTTATGCAGCCCTTCTAAAGTACCATGAACTCCTAATTAGAATTTGGAGATTTTTTATGGCTTTTTGATATATTTAGTTACTTTATTTTGTTTACTTGAATTTTTTCGAAAAATATAAATTTGAACTGCACGTTGTACGAATAATGGAATTTAATGATTTAAAAATTGATAGTCATGTTAGTGAGTGTAGTGTGAGGCCGTATCCATGAACGGACCCAAAATTTCGGACATCTTGTTCACAAAACATGACCGCGAACTTGCGTGTGAAGTATTTTTAAATTCTATAAAAAGCAAACGAAGTCCGAAAATCATGAAACTTGTTGAGATGTCGTGATATCATATGTGGAGGCTATGATAAAAATTCCAGAAGATTTCGTGCACATTATCACGTACGATGCTTACAAACCAGGACATCTCTACATGTCACTCGGCAAAGGGGGTCTTTGCCGAGTGCCAAGAATAAGGCGCTCGGCAAAGAGGTATTTGAATTTTTTTTAGAAATTTCCTTTTTGCCGAGTGCCTTCACAGGGGCACTCGGCAAAGGCATTTCAAAAAAAAATTTGCCGACGGCCGGATCGGGGCACTCGGCAAAGTTGCCTCCTTTGCTGAGTGCCTCCCTGATCCGGCGCTCGGCAAAGGGGCGGGTGGGGCACTTAGGCGATTTCGGCCGGCCGGGCAGTCCAAGCCTCAGACAGCCAGCCAGCCCCCCGCGCCCACGCCGGCCCGCCCCCGCGCTGCCATCCACGCCCACGACGGCCCGCCCCCGCGCCGCCCTCCGCGCCCACGCCGGCCCGCCCTTCCCCCGCGTCGCGCGCCGCCATCCGCGCCCACGCCGGCCCACCCCCGCCCTCGCGCCGCGCGCCGCCATCCGCGCCCACGTAGGCCCGCCCCCGCTCCTGCGCCGTGCGTCGCCATCCGCACCCACGCCGGCCCGCCCCGCCCCCGCGACGCCCTCCATGGCCACGCCAGCCCGCCTCCGCCCCCGAGCCGCGCGCCCGCCTGCCCTCGCCCCCGCGCCCGCATGTGGCCGAGCGTGGCCAGCTCGCCCACGCCGGCCCGCCAACGCCGAGAAGCCGGCCCTGCCCCCGACCACGCCCCGTGGACCGCCCGCCCCGACCCCGCCTGTGCCCGATCCTGTTCCCAACTCCGGTGACCCCGACCCCGACCCCGACCCCGACGCCGCCCGCCCCTACCCCCGGCGCCCGTCAGGTATGCCCTCTCTCTTGTTGTTGTCATGGTAGTGATAGTTGTAGTAGTATTAGTTGTAGTAGTAGTGCTAGTGGTAGTATTAGTAGTAGAACTAGTGGTAGTAGTAGTAGTAGAACTAGTGGTAGTAGTAGTAGAAGTAGTGGTAGTAGTAGTAGTAGAACTAGTGGTAGTAGTAGTAGCAATAGTGGTAGTAGTAGTAGTAGCAATAGTAGAAGTAGTGGTACTACTTGGATATATTCTTCTGCATGGATTGATATCTAAACTACATCGCTTCTCTTGAGACATTAGTGCTTGTCGGCCATCGTGCAGCTATTTTTTGCAGGTTTTGGAAACCTCATCGTGCAGGGGAGGTTCTGCCGAATTTTTTTAAATGACAGTATTTTGTTCCATTTTTGCAGAGAAGAGCCCGTCGGAGCCGAGTCGGAGTTCCCGTAGCCGTGCCGGTCTGCCTACACCGCGTCGCCTCGCCACTGCACCGACCCGCCATGGCCCTGCTAGCCTGACTCCACCGCCACCCTAGGTATAACCTCTCTTTCCATATCATGGTCGTAGATCGCATAACCCAGTTAGGCGTCTCCTATTCAAAAGAGATACGGTTGGAAGTATGCAGATCTTTGCATATCTATGACCGTATCTGTTTTGGATTGTTCATATTTTTTGGACAGCCCGCGGATGCGTAGATGGGTTAGTTTCCATAGTCTGCTCCGGTTCGAGACAGAGTTTCGGTATCACCTCCCTGTTGTTCTCCGGATATGCACTCTTCTTTGGTAGGACGTGTATCTGGAGAACAGCGGGGAGGTGCTGTCGAAATTCTATCTCGGATAGGAGTAGAGCATGGAAACTAACCTCATCTATGCATCCGCGGGTGGGATTAGGACCTATCCTCACCTATTAGACAGTAGGAACACCATATAGATGCAATTGATGGTTACATTACTCGCTGATACATATGTTAGAGGATGGATGACCGTCAGTGGATGTACACGGGCCGAAGAAGTTAGAGTGATTACACCACGGAATGGATGAACAAGACCGATGCTTTCTTGAACAGTGCATTTGGCAAGGCTGCTAAAGGACATTGCCTAGTTTTGTGTCCCTGCAGCAAATGTGGAAACAGGAGAAGGGTAAATAAGGTGGAAATGGGTAAACATCTTATGAAGAATGGATTTACGCCGGACTACACCCGGTGGGTCCACCATGGTGAAGCCCATCGTATGAGAGAGGAGGTGGTGAGACCATAGGTGGAGGCTTTTGATGCTGATGCTGGGGTAGCAGACATGTTAGATGACTTTCACCAAGGACAGTTCAATGAGGGACGTGAGAAGGAGGAGATGGAGGCAGCCGCACAGGCGTTCTACGACATGATGGACTCGGTACAGAAACCCCTTCATGATCGGTCAACGGTGTCTCAACTGGATGCCATTGGACACTTAATGGGGTTGAAGTCTGAATTAAACTTGAGTCGAGAAGGCTTTGATAAGATGTTGGCCGTGATTGGCACCCTGCTTCCGAAGGGCCACATTCTACCAAAGAGCATGTACGAGTCATAGAAACTCCTTCATGCATTTAAGATGCCGTATGAGCAGATACATTCTATGGTTCCAAACCTCTTACTCCTGTCATATTCAAATGCCACTAGTTTCATCCTGGAGTAACGAGACGAACCCCTAAGCTTGAGCTAGTCGAGATTCGACAGGATTCCGTCGATCCAGGAAAAGATGTCTACATTGTGGCTCAACAGGCCGTCCAAGTTTATTATACGTCATACGTGTGCAAAGACGCCGAGCATCTTAAGGGTTGGTCTATTATGCACAAGGTATCGCCACACGGTAAACTACCTGTCCCAAACAATGAAGATTACAACTTCAACCTAAACACATATGATGAAGAGTTCTATCAAGAAGAGGGGCTACAAGGGAGGTTTGACATAGACTCAACCGAAGAGATAGGAATGGAAGTAGACAATGAAAGGGATGATGACGAGGACGCTGGAGACGAGGTGCGAAATCTGAAGGACATACAAATACTTGAGCGATTACGTTTAGGCAATGACAATAAAGATAACATTCCTCCTTCGGATAGTGTTGATGAGTTGGACAATGTTGATAGTGATGACGAGACCTATGATCTAGCTAATCTCAATCATGAAGATGATTTCTAATACATGTAATACTATGTTTTTGTAACTATGTTTTGTTCATTTTTGCATATATTTCTAATACATGTATTACTATATTTTTTGTAATTATGTTTTGTTCATTTTTGCACCTATTTCTAATTATGTCTTATTTTTCTTTTTTATTGTAGGTGATTGAACAAAGATGGCGGGCGACCGTCATGGGTCCGTGAACTCGATTTACCAAAGACCACGTCGGCTGTAAGAGGCGGCGGAGGGATCGGACAGGAGGAGGAGGAGGACCACCAGCCGCAGGAGGGGGCCGTCTCCTCCCACGCTGCACGAGGAGGAGGTGGCGCCCGTGGATGAGTTGGACGAGGAGCTAGTTCGGCAGTCGGACGAGGAGGAGGGGCCGCACAAGGAAGACGAGTGCGAGGCGGCAGGCACGGGTTCCGCTTCCTCTGACTCCTCTTCGAGTGTCTACTTCCGAGGTCCCGCGAGCCTCCCACAGGTTCCGCTTCCTCACCAATGCCCAGTGATTCGCCCCGAAGGGCAAAAGTAAGTAACTTTATATTTTATCACCACTACTTCATATAATATGATGAAAAAACTAATAATTTTTCTTAATCACTTGTGCAGGAACTGGGTGGTTGTGTCGGGTGGTAGCGCATGGCTAGTCAACGGCATCTTGGGCCTTCTGTGCAGGCAACACTTCCCCGGCATTGTCACGTACGCATCGAAGACGGAGCCGGCCTACTCGTTTAACCACTACGCCATCGCCCTCGATGCGGAGTACCCCAATAAGGCGGCGTGGGTGAAGGCAGAGTTTTGGGTAAGTCTCACTCGCACAACATTGCTCAATACGTCGTATTCATTGGACTTTTCTTGAAATAATGAATGGATACATCGCTTTTGTATGTAGACTTATTACAGATGCGAGGAGGGATTTGAGGCCAGGGCGAAGCAGGTGACTACCAAAGCCTGTAAAAAACTCGTCACTAACATGCATCACGAGGCACGCATCTAGGCCATCATAACCTACTACGGGTCGAAGCTTGGAGAGAGGAAAACCAAGAAAGACGCAAGAGAGATGCAGCTGACCTGGGAGCAGTACCTTAAGGTAAATGAAGAACATCAATATTGATTCATTTTGAGATTAAGTTGGTTTAATTTGATATTCTTATATGTCCAATACTTGATGACGTGTAGATGATTCCCTGGTGGTGCCAAGCGTATCCCAAGTGCTGGACGATGATGGTGGAGAGGTGTTTCACGGAGGAGTACCTCAAGATGCACAGGGATGCCTAGGACCGTTGTTTGCAGATGCAAGGTCCAGCACACCATCAAGGCAGCCATAGCCTCGCCGGATACAAACAAGCATGGGTACGCGAATTCATTTATCTATTATGACTCTCAGTTCTGCCTGATTTGTAATCATCGTGCTGTCTTTCTCGTAGTCGGTGTCACATAGTGGCTAGGCTTGCTCAGACTTTCAGGCATGGTGTATGGCCCACAAGGGCAAGGCGACGTTCGATGTCTCCTTCAACCTGGAGGATCTGCCCGAGGCATACACGAACCCAAGCATCCACTCCCGCATCAGTGAGTACACTGAGGTGGCGAGGTCGCTCCATGGGCCAGACCACGATCGAGCACCCAGGACTTCGATGGAGAGGCCGTCATGAGGGCGGGGCAAGGCAAGAAGCATGGGCGGTTCTGGCTTGGCGACGGCGTCATCGGCATAGCCTCTACTCCCTCTCTCTCCTAGATCCGAGCACGGAGCACGAGCGAGAGCCCGGCCATTCACACACGGCCGACCGCTGCACAGCACCGGGTCGACGCACTCGAGGTTATTTCTGTTTTACTCGTCATACATTGATCTTTACACACCCTAATTAGCTTTGCATTACTGAAACATTGGAGTGAAATATTGTAGGTCTGGCTGGAACAAGAAATGAGGTAACGTCAGGAGCTGAAGGCCGGGCACCAGAGGATGGCGGCCCAGCTGGAGGCCGAGCGGGAGGCCGAGCAGGCCGAGCGGCAAGCCCAGGCGCAGAGGCTGACGGACATTACGGAGTTCCTACAAGGGCTTGGGCAACGTGTGGGCTTCTTTCTGCCACCTGGGCTGTTGGTTCCACCTCCGTCTCTGTGTCCTGCAGCTCCAGCTACTCCTGTGAGTATGAAAGTTTTTTACTTTCGCTTGTGCTTTGCTTGTATGGCCTCTACCTTTCTAGATTAGCTATCCAAATATTCTTGTCTCACATGCAATCTTTTCTCCTTTGTGCAGTCTCCATCTAATGGTGGTTCGAATAATCCACCTCATGCACCTCCGAATGATGGAGCTGGGCCTTCACCACAGTCGCAGTGGCCGAGATGAGTGCACGTTGTATTTTTTTTCTTTTGTTGTTCACTTGGTGATGGACTTGTGATATACTTGTGATGCACTTGCGGATTTATTTAGATGGACTTGAGCACTTATTATTATATATGTGATATATGTTGTAATGAATGTGATATGTGCGGATGGATGTGTGGATGGATGAGATATATATGTGATGGATGAGATATATATGTGATGAATGAGATATATATATGTGATATATGTTTGTATGAAATTATTTGTCATGATGGAATGTAAAAAAAATAAAAATTACCGTTTTGGGTCACTTTGCCGAGCGTTGCACTCGGCAAAGGACCCCGTTGCCGAGTGCCATGGTCATAGCACTCGGCAAAGCTGGAAAAATGGGCGCTCGGAAAACCATTTTTTCAGCTTTGCCGAGTGTCATGACCATGGCACTCGGCAAAGATTTTTTTAAAAAAAAAATCAAACTTTGCCGAGTGCCGGCAAGAGGGCACTCGGCAAAGAATTTTTTTTTTTAAAAAAAAATTCAAACTTTGCCGAGTGCCGGCCAGAGGGCACTCGGCAAAGATTTTTTTAAAAAAAATCAAACTTTGCCGAGCGCCGGCAAGGGGCACTCGGCAAAGAATTTTTAGAAAAAAAAATAAAACATCTTTGCCGAGGGCCGGATAGAGGGCACTCGGCAAAGAATTTTTATTTTAAAAAAAATCTTTGCCGAGTGCCTGCAGGGTTGGCACTCGGCAAAGCGACCGTCAACGGGGCCGGCGTCGTGACGGTCGCTTTTCTTTGCCGAGTGCCCAATAAAAAACACTCGACAAAGAGAGCTTTGTCGATCAATTTTTTTTGCCGTGTGTTCTTTGCCGAGTGCCGCACTCGGCAAAGGCTTTGTCAAGTACAATTTGGCCTTTGCTGAGTGCCTCAGACACTCGGCAAAGAACCTAAATTCAGTAGTGTATACTTCTATGCTAGCACGTACAGACGTACTACATACTCCGTACATCGTAGTTGTTGTGGGTATGATACTGCTGAAGTCAAATATTAGGAGTAAAATGGACCGTGGTCTCTTAACCTACATTCTTATTTAGCTCAAGGTAGCGAGCTTTTTTTATAATGGACCGTGGTCTCTTAAACTTACAGGATAATTAAAATTAATCTATCAGTTTTCCAAAAACACAAAGGGAAACCAAATAACCGATAGGAAAATTTCAGAATTAACCTGTGAGTGCAGTGTTAATCGACAGGAAAATTATAGCAACATAAATAGTTCTCAAAGTGATTATCTGTTTTTTTTCAACTTTTTAAGTGATTCATACAAGTTAACTCTACGTCCAATCATGGATCTGAATTCACACGTTAAACCACGTAAAAAGTTGAAGAACCTAGATGGGGGTTTTGAAAGTTTATGGATCTCTAGATAAGGATACAGAAAAGTTTAGACTCAGTGTATTTTGCTCTATTATTAAGGTATAGTTATGATGGACCTCTTGTTTCTAAAGCGGAAATTGTTTAATCACGTCAAACAACTAAACTTAAAAAACTTTAGGGCACATAGTATACTCCCTCTGTCATAGAATACAAGGTATTCCAGAAATTCTAGGACATATTATATGTAATAAATCAAATGGTGCATGCAACTTTTTTTTACCATAGTTGGGTTATTAATGGAAATTAATTATGAGTATGCATATGAATCTTGTTTTTTTAGAACTGAGTTAGAGAATTAGTTCACCTAGAGTCCCTTGCAGTTTGGACAATTTTTTTGAAAATTTAGGACAGATGGATAATATAAATAATATTTTCATCCCAAGATTTTTTTTTGCGTGTATCATCACTTAAAAAGTATACATGATACCGGCACATTTTCTTTTCATCAAACTACTTTGATTTATTTCCTACATATTAGCCATATAGTCCCTACTAATACATCAAGAAAACAATGATGATCAGAAGTTAATTATGCAGTAATATATACTGTTCAGCTTGTTCGGCTGGTGCTGATACGATCGTATACGATCGTGGATTATTACTGCTGGCTAGTTTAGTGTGAAAGAGAAATACTATTCTGGCTGGAAATTTACGATCATTTACGATCAAGCGAACATGCTGTATATTTGGACCAACAACTATTCTATTTCTGGACCTACGCCTAGACGCCTAGTGTAGTGAAGGTTGCAGTACACTCACGTACTCTGACTAATCACCTATATTTTCTTTTCATCAGACTATACTTTCATTGTTTCCTACGTATTAGTCATAGTCCTACTAATACATAGGTAATAGGTTTAAAGAAAACATCGATGATCAGAAGCTAATTGTGTGTTAATATATATACTATACTATATCGGGAAACCTATTATATTTTTGGGACCTACACCTAGACGCCTAGTGTAATGAAGGTTGCAGTGTGCACTCCCACGAAACTTTGAATAATCACCAAATTAGCGTCACTAGATATATCATAATATATATATATATATATATATATATATATATATATATATATATATATATATATATATATATATATATATATATATATTCATAATGAACTTAGGTGTTATTATTTTTCTATAAAATTGGTTAAATTGAAGATAGTTTGACTTTAGATGATTCTAGGATTGATTTATTTTGGGACCGATGAAGTATACATATCAAATGTGATCCTTTTATGACCTTTTTGGATAATATAAAGCAAGTATGAGATATTAGACGCTTAGATGCAAAAGTGTCTTATCGAATGCAAAAGTGTCTTACTCTAACAAGCAAGCCAGCAAGTGAAAATTGCATTTTGTGAACCACTTAGTGAAACATAAACTAATTAAGTTAATATTATGCTTTGAAAGAGAAAGTTGGAACAGAAAAGGCTAACTAATTGGCTAAGCAAGGAGTAATCACTAATGGTTTGAGAGTTAAGCTTTGTTATGAGTTTTTTGGATGCCCTATTTTTTTTTTAGATCAAAGGCATTTCACCCGGCTTTATTGAAAGCTTAACGAAAGCCCAAGATCCTGCTGGGGATACCAGCTTACAGTTTGAGCACTAAACCGTTCATAGAACTCTACTAACTGCATAACAAAGGTTCTAAAACCAGACCTCTAAACCAAAGTATCAAGTTTAAACCAAAAAGCATTCGGACGAACAGTAGAAGGCAACTAGACAAACACGCACAAAGTTACACTGCCACAGTGGCATTAGAAGCAACTAGATTTATCATTTCGTTCGCCACAGGCTTCAGTTTAGGCTTCAAGAGCGGACGCCAGGATTTCACCAACATCAATGTCTTGTAGAAGATTGCCATCGGGGGAGTCATCGTCTTCTTGTTAAACACCACATCACTGCGCGCCTTCTAGATAGTCCATAACGCACCTGCACAGAGGAACAACATTACCTGCTGTCTTTTTCCTCTAAACTTGGTCAAGATCTCTAAAAATAGCGATGAACAACTTGTTGGCGACAACGGCCAACTGAGACATTCACGAAAGAAGGGCCATAAGAATACAGTAATGGGGAATTGGAACAGTATATGGTCCAACATTTCAAGTTTATCGCAGCTGAAACATGCTTCCGGTCCAGACCACTTCTTCTTTTTTAATTGGACACCACACTAGATTCTATCATGTGTGGCCATCCATAAAAAAAATTTAATCTTCAAAGGAATATTACATTTGTAGATGAGCATCGTCTGTACATCTTAAACCCCTCCAGAGGTCATCAAATTATAAAATGAATTTGCTGAATATTTATGAGATCTCTCTAAAGCCCAAAACACCCCATCTCTACCATCGGACAAAGAAACTTCATCTAACAACATCATAAGATTTCTCCATTCCTCCCATAGGATTCCATTCAACTATCTTCTAAACTCTAAAAAACACTGTCCTTCTGCACATGCCTCTACCACCTCTAAATCTTGGCGAACAGCAATATGGAGCAGATTAGGGAAAGTTACTTTCAATGCACAGTCTCCTAACCAACAGTCGTGCCAGAACCTTGTTTGCAACCCTGATTTTATCTTAATGCACCTTTTCAATTGAAACCAATTTCAGGTGCCCTATTTTTCCTCGCGCTCAATAATAATAATCACATCCAAATCACTCATTTTGTTCTATTTATCACTGATTTAATAAAAAAAATAGCAATAGAACAAATTGCCGCGACCATACTAGTGACAACGGAGTGACGGTAGCTTCCACGGGTCGCGTGAGTGGGTGCAAGGAGAGCGACGGACGGTCCCGGACATGAACGTGCACGTCCCCGTCGCAGGGTTTGGTGAGGCTTACCGACGAAGCGACGACTCGGGATGGGGGAGGCCTGCACCCGGCCGTGGAATAATAATGAATCATCCGATCGATGGATCGATCGATCGCCACAGCTACGACAAATGGCAGCGCGAGAGCAGTAAATGGTGGCCGGCAGGCTGCTCTGTCTCCACTTCAATGGCAGGATTGCGACGCTCATCCATCGTCGTGAGCTACAACATACTTACAGCGTGTTTGGCTGGTCAGCTTCGGCTGGCTGGCTGATTTTTTTTTATCGAAACAGTGTTTTCTCTCACTAAATTCTAGCCTAAATAGTATTTTCAAGTTGCTACAGTACACTTTAATGCCAGCCGACCACTTTCTTAGTAACTAGTTCCCTAACGGTTGTGTTAGATCAAGCGATCTGAGCGGAAGATATCGGCTATGTCACGTCCGATTTTAAGAATAAAATGAAATATAAAATTTTATGTGGCCCTAGAGATCAATCACACATATAAGCCAACAAATTATAAATAGTATCATCACAAGTGTTTATTACATCACGATTAATAGAACATAGTCTTCACACAAATATAGCAGAAGTATAAAGAAAAGATCTCTTGCGAAAGCTACATAGCACAGGGACGTCAACTGGTTGACCACAAGTCTAGTAATCATCGGAAAAATCGTCATTATCATAGCCATCTGTTACTCATCCGGGATTTTTATCCAAATAATAAAAATAAACAAGCGTAAGTACATGTCATACTCAACAAGTGTAATATGGGGTTCATTAGACTCAAAAGGCTTGATACAGGTTTAACAACATTCAGCTTTTAGTTGTCACAATTTTAACATAAGCGTAGCAACAAATGGTTTCAATTCCAAAGTAAAACACATGATCAATGTAAACAAGAATAATGAATAACATAAACAGATAATTCTTAGTGTTTATCTATTCCATAAATGTTTCAAGACCGCTCGTGACCGTGAGCACGACTGATATACCAGTTTTACACTCTGCAAAGGTTGTACACTTTTACTGTGAGTTGTGATACCTATATGCCCGGATTAATTACTCCCAAAACACTTCCAAGGTGAGCATGCAGGAGTTACTATAAAGTCTTTCAAAAGTTTGTCTAACAAGTTAGGACCATTAGATTCACTCGACAAACAGATATATGAATCCCCTGTCGAATAGCACAATTTCATCACGGCTATACACATAAGAGTAGAGGCTGTCCTATACCCGATTCGGCAAGTCATTCTTACGCCAATAAAGGTAACCACTAACAAGCTAGAAAAGTTCCTCATACTAAGCTAAAGCCAGAGCCATGTAGCCCTCACAGTTATACTGTAAGTCTCAGATGATCACTTACAAATAAGTCCTTAGGGAGAGTAATCTGAAGCATTTAGAAAGTAGCTAAATACTTCAACCCTCTGTTTCTAAGTTGCTAAAAAGTTATATTTTAATGTTTATTACATATACTATTAGTCAAGTTACAAGATCATGGTTTAATTGAGCACTAGCAAAGCTACCCAATGCATATCCCGTAGGTGACAAGGTATAAGTTCAATTCTAGGGAATCCCTATCAAGATGACACATGCAACATGAATTTAATGTATTAAACTAAATAGGAAACAAGGATGATCCCATGCTATACTTGCCTTGAACACAGTACTCCTGCTGATCCAGCACGTCAAAGTAATACTTTTGGTCTCCCATGAATTGCTCACCTTCTATACTCGATAATCACAGCAACATACAAGCATCCAGAAGCAATCATGCATAATAAACAAAAACTATAGATTAGAACAGTACACCAATCAACATAAAATTAAGATGAAAAGTTTGTAAAACAAATCTACGTCTCACTACGAACACACAAAGATCACAAAAATCAAAGCTAAAACAAAAAAGTTATGAATTCAACAAGTTTTCCTTTAGTAAAATAATAGATTAAATCTAACCACAAATTTTAAAAGTTGAAAACTTACTTAACAGTAGTATGAATATGTAGATTATGGAATTACGAACCCAACGCAAGTTGAACGGATTAAATTGGAGTTAAAACAGAGATTTTGTAGCTAAAACAAGATTAGTGGCAAAACTGTAAATAGATGAAAACGTATTTTGGATCTAAATCGAAGAAACTACGCTTCCCAAAGAAGAAAACGTAATCTGGATCTGCACATTGGACCGTAGGTTCTATAAAGAAAAACCCGAGGGGCTCTTTTAGAAAATATACAAGGACAGCGAGTTAAGATTCAATTAATTTTAATGGCCTCTTTGCAAAACTACCATCGAAAGGGTATGTTCTAATCCTGACCCTTGATTTCAAATCGGACGACTCAAAGCAAATCTGAATGACATGGGGAACGCCAGCGAAGTCGGCGGTGACCTCCACGGCGACGCCATGGCCGGAGCGGGCGGCGCTTAGCGAATAGTGGCCTATGGTCCACTACTGAGAGAAGAAAGAGCACGGGGAGAGAGAGGTGCTCAAGGCGGACTCATCGAGACCGGAAACAAGGGCGGAGAGACGACGACGGCGCGCGGCAGCTGCTTGAACCTGATGGTGGTGGCGGTGCTAGGGCTTCGGTGGCTACGAGCTTTAGGCGAGGCAGAAAACTTGCTCTAGGGTTTGGTAGGGGAGCGGCGCAGGCTCGGCTGCTATTTAAGGGTGGACTTGGCTTAGGGTTTACTCCAGACACGGCGTAGCGGAGGCGGACACGAAGCGACAACTACGGCGGTTGTAACCGGCTTGGACACGAGCGCGAGGTGGAAGACGGTGACCCTGACAGGGCGGCCCCACCTGTCAGCAAAAGAAAGGAGAAGAGGGACGTGGACGCGGCGCAACTGGGCCAACTGCGCGCGCTGCTGGACCGGCTGCAGCGGAGGAGCTAGAATGGGCCACGGGCGCGGGAGGTAAGCAGGCCACACGGGGAAGGGACTGGGCCAGCATGGAGAAGCAGGCCAGCAGGCCGAAAGCACAGGAGAGGAGAAGAAGAAATTCCTTATTCATTTTCCAAACCAATTTCCAAACCAATTTTGAATGCAAATTCAATTCAATTTGAAATCTGATTTCAAACCACACAATACAAAAAATATAATATGCAGCAGCATGAATGCATAAACATGTAGGTAAACCTTATATTTGATTTTAATTTGATAAAACTTTATTATTTACTACATTGCATGCACACACATAAGCATAATTAAATCAATTCACCTATTTACAAATAATGTAAATTTTAGGGTGTTACAATTCTACCCCCTTAAAATAAATCTCGTCCTCGAGATTCGAACGATGCTTACTTAAAAAGCTGCGGGTCTGTTTTTCTCAGATCCTCTTCTCTTTCCCAAGTAGCATCATCTTCTGTATACCGATTCCACTGAACCATACACATCTTTATAACTCGGCTCCTTGTAACTCTTTCTGCCGTCTCTAAAATCCTTACCGAAAACTCCTCATAAGTGAGATCTTCCTTAACTATGAGCTTTTCTAACGGTATCTGCTCCTCGGGTACATACAAACACTTCTTTAGTTAAGACACATGGAACACATCGTGCACACCTGACAAACTCTTAGGCAATTACAACTGATAAGCTACTTCACCACGTCTCTCTAAAATCTTGAAAGGTCCAATATACCTTGGTGCTAACTTTCCTTTTATGTTAAACCTTCTCACACTTCTCATAGGTGACACCTTCAAGTAAACATAATCCCCTACTTCGAAAATCAATTCTCTTCTTCTAGTGTCGGCATAACTCTTCTGTCGAGACTGCGCCACTCTCAAGTTATCTCTGATCATCCTTACTTGCTCTTCTGCGTCTCTTAAAACATCTGGTCCGAACACTTGAGTTTCTCCTGTTTGATTCTAAAACAACAGGGTTCTACACTTTCGTCCATACAAAGCTTCAAAAGGTGCCATATTGAGACTCTTCTGACAACTGTTGTTATATGAGAACTCTGCATAAGGTAAACTCTTGTTTCAACTTGTACCGTACTGCAATGCACAAGCTCTCAACATGTCTTCTAATATCTGATTAATCCTCTTAGTTTGCCCATCTGTCTAAGGATGATATGCTATACTAAAATTCAACATTGTTCCCAACGAACTATGTACTTGCTGCCAAAAATGAGATGTAAATTGAGTACCCCGATCAAACACAATTTTCTTGGGAACTCCATGTAGACACACTATCCTCTCCATATATAATGCAACCAATTGGGGACCAGTATAGGTAGTCTTGACCGGTAAAAAGTGAGCAACTTTAGTTAACCGATCCACTATCACCCAAATTAAATTATAGCCTCTCTGAGTGCGTGGTAACCCAATAATAAAATCTATACCAACTTCTTCCCACTTCCACTCAGGTATCTTCATTGGTTGTAATAATCCTGTAGGTCTTTGATGTTCAGCCTTGACTCTCTGACACGTATCACATAAAGCAACATATTCAGCAACATCTCTCTTCAATCCGTACCACCAATACTTCTCTTTCAAATCCAAATATATCTTGGTACTCCCAGGATGAATAGAGTAAGCAGACTCATGTGCCTCATGAAGAATTGTCTCTCGTATAGCCTTATTCTCAGACACACATAGCTTTTTTCCAAACCACAGAGTTCCATTATCATTCATACGGAACTCTGGTGCCTTACCAATCACTATGTTTTCCGCTATCTCTTTCAACTTTGCATCCTGTAACTGGCCCTTACGTATTTCTTGCTCTAATTTAGTCTTCAACACCAACTCCACTGTATTAGTGACAAAGCCCAAGTTTACTCGCTCAAATTCAACACACAATTCACTTGACATAGGTGCCACTTGCACTTCATTGGCATAACTCTTCTGGCTAAGAGCATTGGCAACAACATTTGCCTTTCCAGGATGATAGTGTACCTCTAGATCATAATCTTTAATCAACTCTAACAATCGACGCTGTCTCATATTCAGATCTGTCTGAGTGAAAATGTACTTCAGACTCTCATGATCGGTATAAACATCACTCTTATGTTCGATAAGATAGTGCCTCCATATCTTTAGAGCATGAACCATTGCTACTAACTCCAAATCATGAGTATGATAGTTTAGCTCATGCTTTCTCAACTGTCAGGATGCATAAGCCACTACTCTTCCTTCTTGCATAAGAACATATCCGAGACCTTGACGAGATGCATCACAATAGATAGAAAAGCTCTTGTTCAAATCTAGCAAAACCAATACTGGGGCGATAGTCAACCTCTTCTTCAATTCTTCAAAGTTAGCCTAGCACTCTTTGGACCACACAAACTTAGCATTTTTCTCCAACAAAATTGTCATAGGCTTGGCAAGTTTAGAAAAACCTTCTATGAACCTTCTGTAGTATCCAGCCAATCTCAAGAAACTATGAATCTCTCCCACATCAGTTGGTGGTTTCCAATTCAATACATCTTTCACCTTGCTTGGATCTACTGCTATTCCACCATTAGAGACAACATGACCTAGGAAAGGAACTTCCTTCAACTAAAACTCACACTTGCTTCGCTTAGCATACAACTTGTGTTTCCTGAGCTTTTGCAAGACCAACCTTAGATGTTCAACATGCTCTTCTTATATTTTGGAGAATACCAATATATCATCAATAAATACCACCACAAACTTATCTAGAAACTCCATGAACACCTTATTCATCAAGTACATAAAGTATGTAGGTGCATTGGTCAAACCAAAAGACATAACGGTGTACTCGAACAAACCATACCTCATAGTAAAAGTTGTCTTGGGTATGTCAGTTGCACGAATCTTCAATTGATGATAACTAGAATGAAGATCAATCTTAGAGAAAACACAAGCACCTCTCAACTGATCAAACAAGTCATCAATTCTAAGTAGCGGGTACTTGTTCTTGATAGTAACCTCATTTAGGGACCGATAATCAACACACATTCTCTGAGTACCATCCTTCTTGTCCACAAATATAACTGGTGCTCCCCAAGGTGACGAACTAGGACGAATGAAACCTTTCTCCTGTAACTCCTTTATTTGTTTCTTAAGTTCTTCTAGTTCATTAACCCACATTCTATATGGACGCTTAGCTATAGGTGCAGTTCTAGGTAATAATTCAATAATAAACTCAATGTCACGGTCAGGTGGAATACCTGGAAAGTCATCAGGGAACACATCTGTAAACTCATCCACCACTAGGTCTTCCTTGTTGACGTGATCATCAAGCTGGTTCACTGTGGCTGTCGGCTGTGCTTGTACCACAACATCAACACTGATTCTATCCCCATTCGGTGCGGTCATAACAACTACCTTCTCTTGACACTGAATGACTGCTTGGTTTTGCTTCATCCAGTCCATACCCAGAATCACATCAATAACAGATGTTCTCAACACAATGGGGCTCACTTTGAACTCTACCCCCCTTAAAGATAGACTAGTCGGACGACAACGGTAAGAAGCTTGCATACTACCTCCTGGTGAGTTTACTAATATGGGATTTTGCATGGCACATAAGGGTATGCTATGATTTCTAACAAACACTTGTGATATGAATGAATGCGAAGCTCCAGAATAAAAAAGAATAGTGGCAGGAGTGGAATTGACATTGAATGTACCGAGCATGACTTCTGGTTTCGCAAGCACCATCTCTGTAGACACTATATCTACTATGTACTTCATGTATATGATGAGAACTGAAAAGGCCATGCTTATAGATTCACTGAAATTCAGAGAAGTATCTTATTTAGAGAAAATTTTGATTATATTTTCTTGATATTTCGTACCATGAAAGATTGGGCTATCTTGCTCATTAGTTCATCTTCATAAGTGTAATTGTCTTTTGATATAATATGATGTATGATATCCGAGTGGCATAATTTTCTATGGTTATTTCGTAGTGTGTAACCCTACAACTTGATCATGCGGTTTAGCTGCTTCAATGGAGTTCGTGTATGGCGACTCTAGGGGCCTTCTACGACCCTGAAGTTAGTACTACGATGTTCGAGTGGACGACACATGGTACTAGCTTCGTGGCCGAGGTAAAGTCCATGCAGACGGCAATATAAAACAGTTGTGTAGGCTAATAGAGTGCAAGTAACCAAAATGGCGTGGCTAGCGCCCGCCCCCGTCCGAACGCCCCCACCTGTCCTGCCTGCTGCACTCGCCACGCATGCTGCGCCTGCCATGCCTACCCTGCATGCAGCTGCAACTGCTGCGTTTGCCCGCCCTGCCCCCCGTATGCAGTTGCACGCCCATGCCTGCTACTGTGCATGCAGGTGGGGACTACCCATGCCCGCTTCGCTTCCTGCGTGCACGTGAGGATTACCTATGCATGCGCTCGCTTCCTGCACCTGCTAATATTGCAACATGAAGCACTTCTGCAACATATGTCTGAAACAGGTGAAACTTTTGGAAATATACGCTTGCAAACATGTGTATAGGCGCTGCAACATATGCAACGTCAAGATAAAACACACGCAACATACGTCTAAAACAGATGAAACATTTTGATTAGACGCTTGCAACATATGTGTATAGCTACTGAAACATATGCAACGTCCAGATAAAATACTTGCAACATCAGATGAAATATTTTGAATAGACGCCTGCAGCATATCTCTGAAACACTTGCAACATACCTCTGAAACACTTGCAACAGATGTGCAACATCCCGATCTACTTTTACAACATCCATATAAAACACTCGCAACATACCTCTTAAACATCTGAAACACTTGAAACATATATTGGCAACATACTTTGGCCAACCACGGGAGACGATGTCCCTGTCGGCGACGACCTTCTCTAGGTGGCACCGAGGTGGTGGTGGCGTGGTGCACGCCGTGGCCACGACGAGCGAGCGCAGATTGGGGCGCGGCGGTGGATGGCTGCGACAGCAAGGCAGAGTGGGGTGGGGCGGTGCTGCACGGCGCAGGATGGGGGGCGCACGGGGATGGCGGAGTAGGGCGGCGGGGCGCAGGATGGGGGTGGCGGAGTGAGGCGGTCGAGAGATATTTTATTTTTGAGAGAGAGAGAGAGAGCGTCTGGAGTCAGGTACGCGACGTTCGGATGGGGCGAATGCCCGTGGCCAAGCATTATCGTAAACAAAATGTTATGAGGCCAAAAAATGTGGTGACTATACCACGGCTAATCTAGGACGGGGACTCTGGTTTGTGGCCTTATGGACCTGTATGGCTGTATCTGTCACTTGTATGTGGCGTTTTCGACAACAAAATAGTACATCATGTTCAATCTTAATGTCTTAAATGTAATTCCTATCAAACTACCCGTATTGCCAAGCTCTTGCCTCCAGTTTAATACTAACTCAAGCCAAGGGGGGAGAGAGTCCCCACGGTGTTTCATTAAGAAGATGATTTTTTCTCGTAGTTCGAGAAAATCCTCGAACCCCAACCTTTGGCGTGGGACAGAATGGCTACTTTAGCGTGGGACAGACGAGGGGATTTTTTTACCCTCAAAGCTGAAATTCGTCCCCACGAGAAATCAAAACTCAGGACCGAGAGGTGTCGAGACATCACACTCAAAACAAATTACTATTAGACTGTCTCCAACAGCTCATGCAAAGAGCGACGTATACCTAAAATCCGTTATGCACAGTGTTTTAGCCGGCTCCAACAGAAGACTTAATCGGAGCATGCATTTTGGGGACGAGTTCAACCGGAAGGCATATTTGCGTCGTCCTTCTCCAAGACACAAAGTCTTCCGCGGCAGCCACCGCCTTCGTCACCGCCTTCGTCCTCTCCCCGCAGCTCCTCGCCCTCGCCAAGCTCAACTCCGAAGCCGGCGTGGGGGCCGCCACCGCCTTCGTCACAGACAGTGGTGGAGCCCGCGCCGCCGCCGTGGTGGTGGAGACCACGCCACCGCTGTGGGAGCCCCGCGCAGCGCAGGAGATCCACAATGCCCGCCCAGCCGCGCCGGCCCCGCGCTAGATCCACCGCGGGGGTGTGCGCCACCAATGCCTGGAGCCGCGTGGGAGTTGGCCGACGCCGGGCACGTGGCCAACAGCCGGGCGGGCACATCTCCAGCAGGGGCCGCGCGGACGCATCTCTGCCGAGCCCTCGCCGCCACCGGGACCTCCGCCGGCGGGCGCATCTCCACTGGGAGAGGTGGACGGAGGGAGAGAGAGAGAGAGAGTGGAGGAAGAGTGAGAGTGGAGGGAGATGAGAGCCGCTGCCACCTTCTTCTGAGAGAAAAGGGAGGCGGGTTGTTGGAGAAGGAATGATTTAGATAGGTGACCTATTTACTGTACAGAATTTAAATCTGGATATAGGTCGCTGATTTAGGTATCGATTGTTCGAGATAGTTTTAGGACAGCACTCTGAGCTCTGAAGCCTTGCACACGCAGTAGTGACGAGGGAATGACGCTTCCGCCAGGGTAGGTCAAGTAGTACTTGAAAGAGAGGGACGGCCGGGTCAAGCACGAACAAAAGTCGGTGGATCATTGTCAGTTTGGTCAAGCACGAAGTGATGAATGTGATATCTATGGTCCGGGGAGGTGTGGAGCTAGTATCCCGAGGTGAGGAAGCACGTCCCGGTTTGGTACTTCGGTGTGGCTTATTATTAACCACCAAGCCGGACGGCCGTGGAATGTGGAATGAATAATGCCACAGCTACATTTTATTTTATACATATACTCCCACTTGTACATCCAGCACCGGGAGACGAGCCCATGTTAAAATAAACTGGGCCAGGTAACAAATTTTCAGTCCATGAAGCAAACAAACATACTTTTATTTTTATTTTTATTGATTATTACGTGCCTGCCGGAGACTAGCAAACGCTACTGTTCTCTACTTCACTGCTAGGAACTCTTTCTAGGCGAAAAGCATCGGGCAGCTTTTACGAGCTGCGACACGTCGACCAAAAGATTCTAGAAGCATGGGAAATTATTTCATGCCGTGGAAGATAATGAATCCTAGGTAGCTAAATGCGTGCTCATGCCGCCCACTGTGACTCCTGACAAGCACACCCTACCCATAAATACAGGGGGCGAAAAAGGACGTCAAGATTCACTGACAGGATGGTTCGCTGTCCCGTTACCATCCGACGTGCAGCGAGCAGCAGCTCACTGCGAACGTCGCCGTCGCCATCGGTCTGCAGCTGATCGGTTATTTGGCTCAATAGTGCAAGTGTTCTGTACGTTCCCACTCTGCACACAGCAGGCATCTTCGGAACTGAGAATAAAATTCCCTGCACTTTATTTCTCATTTACATCGGTGGTTGTATCTTGCACACGGTTCATTTACCATACATCCAAACTTTCCTCATCAATTTTTCGTCGTCAGGTACTCTAATAAACGACAGAAACCTCGGGGCAGCTCCTCTTCACTGCCATGATTTTGGAAGTCGCCGCAGTAGAAACTAAACACCTCAGAGTATTGTGCACCTGTTCATGCCAAGAGACGAGAAGATCCTCCTCGCAGAGGGCCACAAGCGGCCAAGAAGCCCAGGCCTCTCTTCCTCGAAGGCGTACTCTGGTTCTCTGGTCGGACTATCCATTGTATTTGCACCTCTATCAGCACTTGTTGCATCATCAGAGCCTCTTGCACCACCTGCGTCCTTTCTGCCCTCTGATTCTACACCAACTTCGCATATCTCCCCCGGCTTCTTGTCAAAGAGTCCTTTGAACTGCTTCCTCGCCCTCTTTTCAGCTTCCTGATTTACATATTGTTCATTTGTTGTTAGTTCCAAAGCTTTAACGGTTTGGTTTAATGTTGTTCTGTTGCATACCTGTTCCTTCTGCTTAAGTTTAAGGAGGGCAGCTGTGGCATCCGGTTCTGATGACTCGTCAACGGTAATCATCTATAATAAGAGAATGCGATCACATGTAGATTAGGGCAGTGACACAAATTTAAACATGGCACTCAAGTATGGTGTCACTAACCTTCTCAAAATCATTCCTTGCATCATCGAATTCTCCAAGTAACATGAAGGACGTTCCTCGGCGGTAAAGAGCTTTCACATGCACAGGATTTGCGTCCAGCACCTGCTCAGAGAGTACATGAACATATGTTGCTAATTCAGCTTTAGCATCACATAACTTTGCTTTCAAACACCAAAAAAAGCTTCACCAAGCAAACAAAAAGAATCAGATAACAAGTTCACAAACCTATGTGTTACTGAATTGCAAAGGCACATATGCAACTGCTGCTAAATTCCAGGCATGTGATTTCACTCCAAGAGAGGATTAAGTACAACTAAACATCCATATGGACACCAGGTGACACCACAATCCTACTTTTGATACAAGTATCAAGAAATTTCTTACCACAAAACCTAAACTAGTTGAAAATATATCTCTTGAACAAATCAATATTCCAAGAGAAACCTTACCTTATTGCATGTTTCAATGGATTTTCTGTATTCACCCATCTTCTGGTAGCAAAAAGCTACATTTAGATGTAGGGAACTCTACATATGTAACAGAAGAGAAAGTGAATAAATCGTTCAGTACTGCTTACTGGAGAGTGCAAGAAAATGGTCAGGTGACCCGTGCATCAAAATGCCTATGGTAAGAGAAAAATTGGAACCAAGTATTATCATCATACTCTTGAATTAGCAAAGATTTTTCCTTCTTCATCATCATGAGGATGCACGTGGTTATATTCCCTAAGCACCTGCATGCACAGAGGTTAGAAGAGCCCATGTTAGCAAAATATTTAAAAATACAGTTTACATTTAAATGTGAAACTATTTCACATCTCAGCAACTTCTTGTATTAGGCAAAATGGAGTTTTGTGGGTTTCTCATAACAAGTTAACAACTGCAAGGAATTGCATGCTAGTTTGTGCTGTCCAGTAAACAGAGGATGAGAGGAATTACCGAATTAGGAAATATGCTATTAATAAGACGGTAAAGGAAAACCTTCAAGATGTAGTGGCGCTATTTAGGTTTTAATTCACTATGGTTCACAGCTCAATCATGACAGAGATAAAGAGAGCTCAGAGGAGAGAAGAGGGAGAGGGAGAGAGATGGGATGTGTTTGTCATATCAATTTTTTGTTTGTCATCTTTTAAGATGTATACTAGTTTAATATAAAATAGATCCCATGTTTGTCATTTCCCTATTCTTTAACAGTTTTGCTTTGATCAACTACTATATGACATCTGTAATGAGTGCACTTGTGCATGGGGTGGACCTCTCACCACAAGTCGAGGATGAGGTAATCTGTGATTGGTGGCTTCCGATTAATACTTTGATTCCAGGACATTCAAAAAGTAGAGTAAAATCATTGATCACCTTGTTAGCATGGATGATTTGGAGACACAAACACAACAACAACAACAACATAGCCTTTTAGTCCCAAGCAAGTTGGGGTAGGCTAAAGTTGAAACCCACCAAGAGCCCCAAGTCACGGTTCAGGCACTTCAATAGCTGCTTTCCAAGCACTCCTATTCAAACATAGATCTCTAGGTATATCCCAAGCTTTCAAAGCTCTTTTTATTGCCTCCCCCAATGTCAATTTCGGTCTTCATCTACCTCTCCTCATATTATTAGCTTGGCTTAGGACTCCACAATACACCGATGCCTCTGGAGGTCTCCTTTGGACATGGCCAAACCACCTCAATCGATATTGGACAAGCTTTTCTTCAATTGGTGCTACCTCTAGGCGATCACGTATATTATCGTTCCGAACTCGGTCCATTCTTGTGTGACCGCAAATCCATCGCAACATACGCATTTCTGCAACACTCAGTTGTTGAACATGTCGAATCTTTGTAGGCCAACATTCTGCTCCATACAACATAGCCGGTCTAATCGCCGCTCTACAGAACTTGCCTTTTAGCTTTTGCGGTACCCTCTTGTCACAGAGAATGCCAGAAGCTTGTCGCCACTTGATCCACCCTGCTTTGATGGCTAACGTCCGCATAATTTGGAGACACAGACACGAGTGTTTTAAATGGTGCTGCACCAAGTGTCCACGTTGTTTTTAGAAGAATTTTTTTAAGGGAATGGCTAGTGCAAAAGGTTTGGTGCAGCTTTTGGCTGTTGCCACTTAAAGGTTGTTTTAGTTGTTTTGGTCGAGTAATTTTTTTTTTTTGAGTTTTAGGTGTGTATGTTACTTGCACAAGTAATATGTGGTGTAAGTTGTGTCTTGTAAATATTTTCTCTCCTTAATGCAAAGATACAAAGTACACAGGGGGGCGGAGCCTAGTGGAGGGCAAACTGGGACACCAATTCAATTCAATTATCAAACCAGAGCAAAACTGAACTGTAATAAAAAAGGGCTTCACTCAATATATAATATGATCACACAACAATAATTCAATTATGATAAGCGACAATTTATGGACTACAAATTGTAGATCCAGTGGAAGCCATACCTTATCATATTTCGCCTTTGCAAGTTCGAACTTTCCTTCTTTAAACAGTCTGTTACCCTGAGAAAAGGCCTCCAGTTTAGAACTAGTTGTTAATCAACTCAAAATAACAAACCAGTCCATGCATATCAAGGACATGTATTTGACAGCAGATACATAATCAACATGTGTCATGTAACTAAGTACTGGTTGAAACATAGGACGAAACCACCAGCAAATTCAGACTCAGCTGATAGACTATGCTTCAAGGCTTTCACATATTCACTACTGACATCTTAAACAAAATTGGCCATCTTCAGAAACATCATTGTATTTTTATCAAGCAATTCAAAACGCAGTTAACAGTTTGCTCATATGAAAACAAAAAAGTAGTTATATAATTCATACAGACATTTTGAAGTATAAACATTTCGGCAAAAATGCACTTATGACAAACTCACTGGGATAAAAGTTTGCACAAGTTGAGCAAAAATGAATTTTAGTCAGTATACCGTGTTCTTTATTTTGTCCGCCTCATCCATGATTTCTTCGAAAGTTAAGCCAGTCCAATCCTACAGTACAATTGGACCAGTCGTTAGAAGAAAAAAGAATCAATAGCTAAAACTATAGGAGAAGGAAAACAGAGTGGGAAAATACAAAATATAAACATTAGGTGTAAATGCAGATGTTTCCTAAAAAAAGTATAGTTCAGTGTACCAGGCTATGAAATGCTTCCAACAAAAAAGAAACATTAAAAGTAGGGGAAAAGGGAAAGGCATCTACTCTGTGTCTTTGTGGTCTATTCCAAGTAGCACTAGGCCACTAGCTATACATTCTTTTGCTATTTAGCACAATAAACGGATGCATGTAACACAATGGGCAAAACCATCACTAATCAAAATGGGATGTGTGCCAAGAACTGCAAAACTCACCGAAGTCAGAAAAACTATTGATCAATGGCAAACATTGCACAGGAGCAGATGCGGAGTAACGATTGCTATCATCTCAAAGTGAAATAAGGTCTGTTACCTTGGGCATTTCGAATCCAAGTAGTTCAATTTCCCACTGAACATGAGCTCCTTCAGGAACATTTGCTGGCCTGTTGCAACCAAAAAATATTATTCTGAAAGCCCCATTACAAAAAGGACTCTAATATAATGGTTGGTACAACCTTGGGAACTTATCATATGCAAAATCTGGTGGGCAGGTGACAATGGATTTTTCACCAGGAAGCATTAGCCGAACACACATTTCAAATCCCTCTGGAACCTACAAAATGCTTTGCTGATTTGTAAATTTAACAGCAAAATTTCATTCAGTAAAATCGTTGTATAATGTGACAGATTAATGTGCTAATATTTACCAAGCCTTCTCCGGAACAGAATTCCAATGGTTCACCATCATTATCGACACGTGTATCATAAAACACTGACTTTGGTTCATCAAGGAGCATGCCCTTATAATGCACTCTTAATAAGCTATCATGAAGAGGACAGTCCATTGGAAATTCACCTGATATTTGTAAGGAAGGCAAAGAAGAATAATAAGTATAACTATCAAATGACATAATCAAAACAAAGAACATACAATCAATATTAAATGATTTACATTACATTTGCAAGTTTTATTTAGTGAAGAATTTGGAGATTTCTAGTAAAAGAAAATAATAAATAATGGACTAGTTTGCCTAATATTACATTCTTAAAGCTTCCCTGAATATGATCTCAAGTCATCACTGACGGAACACATCTGAATTTTGGTTGTTTTTAGCGCTATTACTCGGATTGACAGCACAGTCAATAGATAGATCAACTTTTTTATCGAACACGCAGGAGAACTGCAGATCATTTCATTAAGAAGAAAAGATTACATAGAGTACAAGGGGAGAAGAGTCCCCAAATAAACAAAAACACACACACTATAACACACAAAGAAACTGTCCATTATTGTGAAACTGGTTGGTGATCAGAAGTTCTGTCGTCCATATTAGCGAAAAAGTGATTAATACAACAAGTTGCAGTGTTTCAAAAAAAACCCACAAAATCTTGTATGTAGTACAAGCAGTGTTTTCCTAAACGCTAAACGGTAAACAGTCGGTCACCTACCGTTTAGCCATTATTCGGGCAAAACGTCCCATTAAACGGGCTAAACGGCCAATTAAACGGGGTAAACGGGTGATTAAACGAAAACGGCGCACCACCATGTAGCGTTTACACGGTGTTTAAACGGGCTAAACGACCGTTTAGGCGAACAGTGAGTACAAGATAACCAAACCTGCAAAAAGTTCAATATCAAATTCATCTTTGATATAGACTCAAAATTAGCACATGATGGATAATGCTGGATGGGTTGCTTCTATATTGTTTCTTGACTGAATTTCATTGCTGGCTTACTGTATGTGTAGTACAGAGTACACACATGATATTTTGACGATTTTTTTTGAAACAATGCAATATGCTGCATTTGCAAATGGGAATACCACAACCCCTGGATACAAACCTGACAGCTATATATAAATAACTTTGTTCTAGTTGAAGTAGAAAAGCTGTTGAGGATGGATCCTTTAGAATTCATTTACTTCCCTAGTCTTTAAATTATCTACAAGAGTTAATCTTTCTGCCAATAAAACTAAAAGAAGTTATCTCGCACCACCACACAAATGACAGAAGTGTGAACTTTGGGAAATAAAAATGTTCGAGTTGGGCAGTTGGTGAATTTTGGAAAGAAGTGACCATTGATAGCATTGTTTTGTGAGTGATAAATTGTACTAGGGAAGTGTACACATGGAAGGTCATAGGAGACACGGAAAAAACTTGCATCCCCACAAAAAACATAAAATTATGAATTATGAATGTGAAACAAAGTATAAGATTATCTACCTTTTCCATCAACTACACGTCGTTTTATTAGGCGACCATCACCAAGCATGTCTCTCACCTGTTAATGCATTCATCACACAACCTTTTTATGTAGTTTAGCACGGAAAGGTCACACCTTTCTTAAGAACAGAATAGAAGGTACATCTAAAAGAAAGATTGTGGTCTTAAGTGGATAATTCAAATGAATCAAAATACTTAGAATCCCCAAATCTCTTTCATCTACATATTTAGCTAGGAGAACAAGTGTAATCTCATATGTCATGAACCACCTGACCAGTGAGCACAGCAAGTGATTTTGGTAACTCTGGTATTGATGAAGCATATCTGGAAATTTAGAGGTCATAACCCAGTTCTCTGCTGCTGATTTTAATCTATCTAGTCAAAAGTTGAAATACACTCTAATTCTAAGTCTCAAGCAATATGTTTCTAAATTCCTTGGTAAATGCATTTTGTTGAATGAATCTACAAAACCATGGAAGAAGCCAAAAAATTGAGGAGAAGGAGACCTACAAATAACACCATTCATGACCATGGAAGACTGCATGACAGTTTCTTAGTGGATGTGGTTGACAGGTGGTGACCCAAGACCCTATCTTCAAACACTTATGCAGATTGGTGAATGGAAGCAAGCAGGTGGATCCACAACATATAACAGTCAATTGGTTGTCAAGTTAGTAAAGGGATAACTAGGATGGGTCAATGATCACTGTGACTGGGCCCTGTTTGCCTAATTTGGTGGCCTAAATAGGAATACTGACATGCTGGTTAGTGGCTTTGATATGGAACTGTCTGCTAAATGAATGATTTAGAAGGTGAATGTGTGGCTTCAGGGACCTTGTTCTAAAACACCGTTTAAAGAATAAATGCATGGTGCCTTGCCAGTCATAACACACCACAGAATTATTTTCAATGCAGTGTTCTGGTAGACAAAGGATAACCATCTGGTGAAATAAAATAAAGTACAACCATTGACTTCATTATTATCCAATATAGTCTGTTGTTCTTTGAAGAAATAGCCAAAGACAATCATGGGATGTCCTCAAAATACAGCAGTCCCTAATTCTAATTCAAAATTAATAGAGATGAATGAATATGAAGATGGCTAGCAAAATGAAAGGAATAGTTAGCTATGATTGTACCTGGATAAACTGAACCAGTTCAACGTAAAAATGAACTTCTTCAAGGCCTTCAAGCTGTGGCATTAGTGAGGACTTTGTCAAATATGCACTGCTGACAAAAATAATAGCCTTTTCCTTGCGTGCCATTGTTCCAATGCCCATCTCAAGCCCTTTAGGTACCTAAACTAGAACAGTAACAAGGATATTGCAGCAAATAGTAGTTGGGGGGGGGGGGGGAGGAACTTAAATCAAAATGAACCATATATGCTTTTACTGTCATCTAAACCAATTCAGGTCAAGTATAGAATTATATTACAACCAAGACGATAGCACTACAGATTGTTCCACTGAATTTAATGCTAGATGGCACACAGTTCATGTATATGAAAGGAAAACCTGCGAGCCAAACAGACATCAATGTGCTACAAGCAAACTAGTAAATTTCCATATTATTGTATAATATAACATTATACTCCCTCCGTTCCAAAATGTAGGTTGTTTTAGTTTTTCTCTAAGTCAAACTTTTCTAACTTTGACCAAGTTATAGAAAAACACACCAACATCAAATTGGCTTCCATAATCCTCTAAGAAATATATCTTGATAGTATGTTTGCTTAGTATTTAGATGTCAATATATAGTTTTTATAAACTTGGTCAAAATTAAAACAGTTCAAGATAGGACAAAACAAAAACGACCTATACATTGAAACGGAGGAAGTAACTCGTATGATGAGCACAATGTGTTCTCAATGTGTACAGTATTTTTACAATAAAAGAGTCTGAATGAAAACACTATGTATCTTTATACTACTACAAAGCAGATATCCTATGTCCCTATTCATACAACAAGAATATCACTGACCTCAGATTTACCAATAGTAAAGAAATACGCCTCTTCTTTACTCGGAATAATTTCTTTTCCATCTGCTGTTCTTGCAGTTATCCTGGACATGTTAGTTCCGAAAATATTCAGGCAGCTAAAAAAATATTATGATCATAGATTATATGTATGAAGTCATTAGTCTTACATAAATATTTAAACAGAAATGGCAATTGCAGCAGGCAATGAGGATAAGAAGGAAGACTGACATCTATACTGGTTTGTTCAAATACTTTAATTTCCAATAGTGCTCGTACTAGAAAATTGTTAAAGTCCAAGAATATATTACTATATTAGTCACAGGTAGGGATGCATCATGCATATGTATACCTAGCGATCGTTCTAGGTCTTCATTAGTTTAGTTCATTTGCATCCTCTTCTTCTTGCTCTGAGGATCCGTATTAGTTCAATTGGATGAGTTTTGGATCGACCCAATTCATCCAAAGAAAGAAAAACTTGAATCCCTAGTTACATGCCTAGTTATTTGGACCGGACCGGACCGGCGGTCGGACCGGTAAAAGACCGAAACAGAGACTACACCGGCTCAGTTCACTTAAAAGACCGTTCATGCAATCAGACCGCTAAAAACCGGTTGAACCGGCCGGTTTTTTAAGGAACCGGTGAACCGGCCGGTTCTGTCTGGACCGTCCCGGTCTGGAGCTCTGGTCTCGTAGCGCGCGCGCTGTTGTCTCCTGCTGCCCGTGTGCATATCTGCCGCTGGGCCCAACCTGGCTGCTACTGCCGCCTGCGCCTGTGAACGTTTGGAGGACGTGTGTGGGCTGTGAACGTTTGGAGAGTGACGTGTGCGTGTGTACATTGCCTGCCACGCTGCATGCACTTCTTGACTTTGGACGCCACATTTTTAATTTCCAAAAAAATTGAGCTCTCTTAATTAAATAAATAATATGTCCATCTTGATTATTTTGATGAGCTCTTTCCAATAGTACACTCTATTTCAACATTTGAGATTATTTTGATAACCGTGAGTATTTAAATTACTATTTAAGTCTTTTTGGAACCAATTCGTAAGTTCTCTATATATTATCTTTTCATGCATATTTTTTTATATATAATTGTAGCTAGATTAGCTGGAAAATGGTTAAATAATTGTGTTCTTTATTAGATTATTTGTATATATGATCAACTATATGTTGCTAATTATCAGTTATATTTCATTATATTACACCGGTTTGAAGTATTTGTAGGCGGTTCAATTCATCCGGTCCAAAACTATCGAACCGGCGGCTCAACCGGTTCTTAACGGTTCGACCAGTGAACCAGTGAACCGACGGTCTCACCGGTTCGATTTCCGGTATGGTCCTAATAACTATGGTTACATGATTTTAAAAGCATTTTGTGCAGGCTAATGCAACAACAAATGCAACTCAGCATTATCGCCCCAGTTAACTTTCCATTCAAATTAATCATTAGATGTTTGTATCATCAAATGTACTAACCTATCTATGTCAATCTGCCAGAAATACACAATATGGGCAATCATGCTGACTGTTTCTAAGCACAGAGATTAAATGGCTAACACAACAAAAGAAAACACATTCCCAAATACCTCAATACAGCCAACACATAGGTGATTAGATGAGTACTTTTCTGCAATTTTGAAACGTAAATATTTACCGTGCTGTTATTTCATATGGCTCTCTAGGTGTTTCCCATCCCTTGCCTTCTTCAACTATCTGCCGCATTCAAAGGAAAAAAAATAGTTTGTCACATAGCTGAAGCATCCAGCCTCACATAGTAGACCACTTATGGAACAAACACACAAAAAAGGAATCTACAATGGCAGTTAAAAACAGCACCAATAACGTTTAAAGAAAACAAAGACTATGCATGATTCCTTTAACAGTACTCTCTCCGTTCCAAATTGCAAGTCGTTTTGGCTTTTCTAGGTACATAGCTTTTGCTATGCTCCTAGATATATGCTACGTCTAGATACATAGTAATGTATCTAGAAAATCCAAAATGACTTACAATTTGGAACAGAGTACTAATTTTATGAAGTAAAAGAAATATCTAACAGGTGCTCCAAGAAACCAAGAAAAAAAAACATTTTTGCAGCAATGAGATAGGAAAGATGTTCACCTTCTTTACAACCCCTAAATCCTCTGCCACAACCTGACAAAGAAAATAAGCAGAGTAATTAATCAAAAGTAGCAAATATATTCTTTTAACGCCATGTTGTTCATCAGCCATGGAATCAAGAAATCATCAAGACGGCAGCAGGAGAGAAAATGTGTTTCTTAGTTATGACAACAACCTTGGCAAACAGAGCTTAAGGGAATCAAAACCAGAATTGCACTAAAAATGCTTGTTTTCATGGAATAGTTAGCCTCAACAGCTTTCATATTAGCTGTGATATTATCCAGATAAAATAGAAAACCAAATCCTTACTATTGATAAATAGTTACAGTTTCTTATGTGATGAATATAGTTGTGTTTTACTACTTAATGAGACACTGACAAAAAAACTATATACTAAATTAATAAGAAGTAAAAACAAAAAATGATACGGCACGCAAACAACCAAATTAGATACCCTGCTATCTTGCGCACTGAGTCTTACTTGTATTGATGGTATTACTTTTTGTATATATTGCATAATGTTTTTGAAATCATACCATGCTGTAGATAAAATTTTTTAAAATAGACAAGAAAACTATTTGCCAGAAGTTCTCTGACATTAATGAAATATACATCAGTTGAAGTCATACTCAAGTCATCATTTAAAGAGATTAACCTTCGCTTTAAAGAAATCCAACATTTCAATCTCAAATTGAAGTTCATCATCTTTCGGAAAGCCATCTGGAGCTGCAACCGGACAATCATCCTCAGCGTAGTGAATTTTAGGCTGCATTTTGAACTGAAAAAAAAATGTAAGAGAGAAAGAAAAAGAGACGAAAATGACTAAATAATATGCGCACGTATTATTGTTGACATGTGCATTTTCGAATTGCTGCATTCTCCATGAAACTGGGTAGTGTCTTTGTATTAGAAATACCATAGCAATTTCACCCTTCAGCATTGTTGGGAAGCCTTCAGCAAATCCTAGGATCATCTTGCTCTTCCCTAAGACAAATCTGAGTGGGATTCCTTTACCTGTAAATTATAACAATAGTAACGAAGATGATTCGAAGAATCAGTAATTGAATTGAGTAGGCATATAGATGGGACAAACATTTGAGGTGCAAAATTCATGCGACAGTTTGTTCTAAGATACAAATATTACAGAAAAGATTCAGATAAAAAAGTATTACAGAAAAGACATAGTAATCTAATATATTGTTCCAGAGGATGTAAGGAAGCACAGCACAGGACAGGTGTTTTCCAAAACACACACATATGTGCCAACAAAAACACCAAAACAGGATGCTTGCAACATAAAATTCAAATTGTGAGTTGTGAAATGCAAGCAGGAAACCACATCTCAGAACAGAGGGGGAAACCATATTATAATTAATATGAAAACAGGATATGGAAGCAACAATATTTGAAGATACTGCAGTATACATAGTGGTGAAATGTGCTCAGAGATATTGCAACACCTCCGTGCTCCCTTCTTGTAGAATTGACAATAATACCATCCATCGTCCGAGTAGTGCAATGAAGTATAACCTGCACAATTATTACAATGAGAATAATTTAATTTGACCACCTAAAATTCCTTGTGCCCACAGAAATAAAACCAGGACTGTGCGAGGTCATTATGAGGGTCAGCAAAAAGTGCAGTCATCAACAATGTAAAATGCCTAGTCCTGAAAAAAAAAATCTATGCTGTGTAGGCTGTATGAACAATCCAACAGAAGAGTTTCATTTAACCATTAGGACAAGTTCTGTTAACGCGCATTTACAGGACATAGTAGAAAATGACAGTTTATGGAGGATCTTGGCATTACATCAAAAACTTGCCCCTGCCCCAGAAATAGGGTCATTGTATGTAACAATCAATAGCTAATTGCACCAATTGTTGGGTGATTTACTCAATCAAGTATAACTAAAGTTCCAAACACATTACACAGTGCTCGGCTGCACAGACAAACACACGTTCCTGTTTGTATGTACTTCCACAATTTCTTTGTATGTACTTCCACAATTTCATTGCACTATATACGAAGGGGGAAAGGGCAGGCAGTGGTTGCAACCTGATCGCCCTCTGCAGGGGTGGCATCACCACTCCCAGACCGTATGATGCCCTTCATCAAGCTCCCAGGTGTAAGCTTCTTCCTCCTGCAATGCAACAGAAACATGGCGTGATGTGTTGATCACAAGCAAGCAGCAGCAGTTCAACGAACGAAAGGAATGCCTGAATTGCAAAATTCTACAACCGGATTTCGACCCTGTATGCTTCAGAATCCCGAGGGGGGGCGAACTGGGACTGACCTCTTCTCGGTCTCCTCCTCGGCGGGCGACTTCTTCTTCGCGGGCGGCGGGAGTTCGCCGCCGCTGTCGCCGGCATCGTGAGCCATGGCCGAAGCTAGCTTCCGGGCAGGTTCTCACCGGCCGCCGCGTCGGAACGGGGGAGGGGGAGAGGTAGGGCAAGGGAATACTTCGCTAATCAAGGCCGCCGCTGTCCGTGCGTGAGCGTAGCTGCGCATTAATGGCCGGGATGCGGAGCAGTTGCGGTAGCAGCAGCCAGCACCTTGGAGTTGGAAGAAGCGGGTGGATGGGAGTAGGATGGTCGCCGGCGGAGAGTCCAACGAAGCATCGCTCGCTGTCGCTGCTACCTTCCTTTGACTTGGGTCTCGTGCTTCAATGGGCCCTGCCTCCATTGGGCTGCAGGCTGCCTATACCCAGGCCGTTATCTCAAATGGGCCGTAGCACGTCTCGCTCAGGCCTTTCCCGCTCCTTGCGCCCCGAACGAGAGAATGCCTCCTCGCCTCCTCCCGTCACAAAGACACCGCGCCGGCCACCCCTGGCCCCGTCCTGCCGTCCGGCCGCCAGCCCGCCACCGCGCCGGGGAGGCTTGAGCAGGCCCTCCGCACCTCCGCGGCCTCCCTCCGCCTCCCTTCGAGCAGGCCAGAACGGCAGCACCACGCCGGCCGCCGGCCGCCCTCCGCAGTTCCGAGCAGGCGCACCGCGCGCGCGCAGACCACCCCTGGCCCTGTCCGGCCGTCTGCCCCGGCGTCGCGTAGCCGCGTGGCCGCGTGACTCGTGAGTCGTCCGCCCCTGCCCTACGTGAGCGCTGAGCGGTGAGCAGATTTCTTTTTTTTTCTTTTTCACTTTCTCTATTCAATTTCCATTGAATATTTCAATTGGATTGAAAAAATTAAAAGTGAAGTCAGAAATATGGACGATGGATTTACATGATCGGTAGTTTTCATCGATATATAGAGGCCCTAGTCTTGAGAGAATCCTGGATCCGCCAACTGAACAGAAACCACCGCGTGGATTGATACAGGCCGGTGATAGCTACCTACTTTGGCATTCGACAGAAAATGGGAATCAGCAATGCAGATTGTTCCCGGGGATTAGGATAGAAGTCAATATCGGGATTAGGATAGCAGTCAATATGGGGACTAGGATAGCAAGTCAATATCAGTTCTTGAGGGGACGTGGAATTTTTCTTTTATGTTCATTCTGTTTTAGAACAGCTTTGAAGCTCATGTAACGTCACTTTCCTGAAATTCGCAGCATGGACCATCTTCTTCATCTTGTGCACGTCAAGATTCTTGCTGCGGACCTTCTCTCTTTAACCAGACAGCACACTTCACCACCGGCGTTTCTCCGCTGTGGCCGTACGGTTGCTCGTGCGGAGCTTGTTGGAATTGTTGTCTCGCGTGACCGCAGGGAGAAGTTCCTCAGCTTCGTGATCGATGATGGCACTGGGTGTGTACCGTGCATCCTGTGGTTAAACCACCAATACTTGAATGCTAGCACATCCTCTGGGTCATCAGAATTTGATCCTACTGCGGAGCTGGCGTTGAAAATGTCAGAGGAGGTGCGTCTAGGCACTCTTTTGAGGGTCCGAGGAAAGATTGCCACATATCGTGGTGCGATCCAGATTACTGTTAGAGATGTGGTTGTGGAGAAGGACCCGAATTCGGAGGTGTTGCATTGGTTACAATGTGTTCGCTTGGCCAAGGAGTGCTATGATCTGCCACCACCTTCTGCTCAAGGTGGCACTTGAATGGGGTTTATCATATGTAATATGTACAAGTTTATCACTGCACTTGCTGGAGACAATCTCTTCTAATGTGATCAAGTTGTGCATTATAAGCCTTGTTAATGAAATACATAAATATTTATATTGGTTGCCGGTGGTCAGGTCGTTTCTCAATGTATATCAGGTGATTTTTTCTGGTGTTAGCTCGTAACCTCCTTATACCCTCTAGGCAGGGTAAGGAGGTTGTTTTGATATTGATTATCCTCCCTTTTTCCCCCTTTATTAATGTTATGGCAAGTGGATTTTCATAACAATTAATACAAAGATTCCAGCTCTCATGGAGAAGAAAAAAAAAATATTAGTTCCACAGGATTTACTTTGATTTAGTACTAGCTAGGCTATTTACAAATTGCAATTGTGTTAAAAAGTCTAGTGTAGAGGCATCTAGTGGTAAGATTCCACACTTGGGACCAGACAATATCCATTTGCCCAGAGATGGTTGTGTTTATGTTTCAGTTCGAAGACAAACTTTTATTTTTGGTTCTTACTTATCAGTTTAAGTGTTTATTTTTCTGAATGGCACTATGACTACTATATCATTTCAGATTTTGTTCATTAAAGTATGTGCTTCAGTACTCAGCTAAGTTGCACGGATACGGATACGCATATCGGTATCGGAAGGATACGGATACGCGGATACGGCAATTTCCTAAGAAACCCGATACGCGGATACGTTTTACTATTTTTTTAATAAATATAGATAATAGCGCATATTAAAATTGTGAAAGAGTGAAAGTAGTAAATTACCTTGCAATAACAAGTACCAGCCAAAGCAAATACCAGAACTCCGAAAGCATCTCCATTCTTCAAATCTTCAATTGTCCATTCTCGAGTTCTCCAAGACTCCAAGTACTAGCACTGCTCATATTTGGAGACGCCATCTACTCTCTACTGCATACAAGCAAAGCAACAAGAACTGCACTTCATCAATACGAACTGCACTTCATCAATAAGACTAACTTCATCAATACGAACTGCATACACTAGCAATTTCACTAACAGGAGTAACAGAGTACAGACTAATACTGCATACAAGCAAAGCAACAAGAACTGCACTTCATCAATACGAACTACACTTCGTCAATAAGACTAACTTCATCAATACGAACTGCATACATTTAGCAGCACATCAAATCCATCTAAAAAAAAAACTAACCCCGGGAAGCAAGATGCAGCTAGCGAGTACGCAACGGACCATGCGGCGGCGGCGGCGGCGGCGGTGGGTCGTTGGGCCGTGGGCCGCGGGAGACCCGGGCCGCGGTGGGGGAGGAGAGGGAACTGACCTTGACCCGGCGTAGCGACGACGCAGCAGAGCCGGAGGCGCGCGGATCTCCGTCTGTCCGTCCGCTCCGCACCAGCCCAGCCGCCGGCGGCGGCGGATGGGGACGAGAGGGAAGAGGATTTGGCGGTCAGCGCGGCGACCTTCGCTCCGGCGGCGGGTGGCGGAGAGGGGCTGGCGGAAGCGGCACGGGCGACATGGGGTGGGGACGGGACGGGGAGGGGAGGTGAGCACGAGGCGGAGGCTCATCGCTGGCGGCCGGCGAGCGGAGGTGGAGGCGGAGGCTCGTCGCCGGTGGCCGGCAGGCGGCGAGCGGGGGATGCGCCGTCACCGTGCGGTGTTGCAGCGCGAGTCGCAGCCTCACGGTCATGCAGGAGTGTGGGCATCGCTGGCTCGGGCATCGGGGACAGAGGATATGTGACTCTGTTATTGGGCCGGGCCGTATCCCATAAGGCCGATACGTATCAGCCCACGTATCCAATATTCATGAAAATTATTAAAATTCGGATACTCCGACGATACGTATCCTTGGCGTATCGGACACGTATCCGTATCCGATACGTATCGGATACATGATACGCTCCTTCCTGGATGTATCCGTGTAACATAGGTACTCGGTATGGGTGCCTTGCAGGAAGTTCTTAGGATTCTTTACTCCTTCCTCCCATCCAATATTTTCTGGCAATGGTAGTACCATTCAACCTGCACCTAAAGGGATATAATAATTGATAGCATTATGGCTTCTGAGGAGTTTAGCAAGGCTTAAGCCAAGTGTGTGTTGGCCCACAGGATCACCGGCTTAGGTGAGTCGACCTCTCACCAGTCTTGTCGACCACGATAAACGTTGTTCGACCACACACTATGGCTAGAGGAAGAAGAAGTGAGGGAGAACAGAGCATACACACATAGCAGAGATACCAGCGTTGGCCAGAGCTCTGTATAGGAGATGGCAAATCTGAACTCTCTCTTTACTAAGTTGCAGTGGCAAACTATATATACAACTCTATCCATCTAGTCCTAGTACAGCTGTCATGCTGCTATAGTGACTAGATGAGATAACAGGGCTGACTCTAGCGCCTGCCCCTGCTGTGGCTATAGTGCGGCAGGTGAGCCGTTCGGCGCCTATCCCTGCAGCGGCTACAATACCATAGCAGGGTACCTTTTCGGCATCGCCTTCCCCTACCATGTGTTCACACAAGAGAGCAGTAGATTATCTAACAATTCTTCCCCTAATCCTACTGCTAACCCTTGAACCCCCTCCATGCCTATTATCTCCTTCGGCTCCGTGAGTCGAAGACGGCCGAGCGGCTTGGTGAGGACATCCGCGAGTTGCCGACTAGTTTCGATGAACTCGATGATGATCTACCCTCCATCGACACAGTCCCCGAGGAAGTAGAACTTCATGTCGATGTGCTTGCTCCGGTCATGAAGAACCGGATTCTTCGTGAGGGCGATGGCGGGCTGGTTGTCCACCATCAGTGCTAGTGGGTGAGCTTCCACTCAGGTCAGCTCGCCCAGCAGCCGATGCAGCCACACAACTTGGCACGCCGCTGTGGCCATCGCTACATACTCTGCCTCACACGTAGATAGCGCCACCACCTTCTATTTTAGCGATAGCCATGAAATTGGAGTCGACCCGAGGAAGACGAGCACGCCAGAGGTGCTCCCCTGTCCATCGATGTCCCCCACCATGTCTGCATCGCTGAACACAGTGAGTTATAGCCTACTTCCACCGGTCTTGGGGAAGACGATCCCCTGATCTACTGTCCCCTTGATGTAGTGCAGTAGCCGCTTCACTGTAGCATAGTGATCCTCTCTAGGATCCTCCATGAAGCGACTAACATAGCCCACGGCAAACGTAATGTTTGGCCTCGTGTGGACTAGGTAGCGTAGACCGTCGACAATGCTTCGGTAGAGTGTTGCATCTACCTTTACCATGGTATTGGCCTTCGTCAACTTCAGCTGCTCCTCCATCGGAGTCATGCATGGCTTGCACTCCGCCATGCCGCTCCGCTCTAACAGCTTCGAGGCATACGCACTCTGACCGAGCATGAGTGCCTCCTTCCCCTATCTCACCTCGATGCCGAGGTAGTAGGAGAGCACCCTGAGATCGCTCATTCGAAAACAAGCCATCATCTCGCGCTTGAAGTTGTCGATGTCCTCCGCACATGCACCGGTGACGATCAAGTCCTCCACATACACATCGACGATGAGCTCCTTTTTCCCCATCGCTGCGTGTAGAGCGCGTGCTCGGTTGTGCACCTCGTGAACCCAAGCTCGCCCAGCGTGGCGTCAAGCTTGGCATTCCATGCTCGTGGGGCCTTACATAGTCGGAGCACCCTGTGCTCCGCTCCCTTGATGGTGAAACCCAAAGGTTGTCTGACGAAGACAGTCTCCGCTAGCTTACCATTGAGGAAGGCCAATTTTATGTTCAGATGATGGACGCGCCAGTCCTTCGCTGCTGCCAAGGCTAGTAGCAAACAGACAGACTCCATGCGCACCACTGGTGTAAAGACTTCCTCGAAGTCGATGCCCTCACGCTGGACAAAGCCTCGGGCGATGAGTCGTGCCTTGTGCTTGACAATGGCATCATGCTCGTCTCGCTTGACCTTGTATACCCACTTCAGGCTGATCGGTCGGCATCCTAGAGGTGGATCGACGAGCTCCCAAGTCTTGTTTTTCTCGATTGCCTTCATCTCCTCCAGCATCGCCTGTTGCCAATCTCCATCGCGCTCAGCCAGCGCGAATGTGGGAGGTTCCTCTGTACTGACAAGCAACAGCTCTGGTTCATTGAGCAGCCGACCCACCAGGCCTGAGGGCCCTGTGCCACCGACGATGTCATCTAGCCTGTGGAACCACACCTCCTCACCATCGTGGAAGGCATCCACAAACTCAGTGATGTCACTTGGAGGTGAGGCAAACTCGATCCGTGTTGATGGAGATCCCTGTTCCGCCGGAGTGATCGGCACAGCACCTAGAGTGCTTAGCACCCTAGATGCAGTGCTCGGCACTACTTCTAGACCGCTCATCACCACTCCTGGAGTGGTCTGCACCCCTCCCGGCATGCTCGGCACCCATCTTACAGTGGTTGGCACCAATGCAAGACCCCTCGGCTCCACTACGGGAGTGTTTGGCACTAGTCCTGAAGTGGTCGCTACCACTACAGGACCTCTCGGCTCCACTACTGAAGTGCTTGGCACCCCTCCCGGAGTGCTCAGCACCTCCCTAGGAGTACTCGGCTCTATCACTGGAGTGCTCGGCACCCCTCCCAGAGTGCTCGGCACCTCTTCCCTAGTGTCTCCACCACCGTGGATGACCAAGTGCTCGACGATGAAGGTGCTGGTAAAGCCGCCAGCTTCCCCTATGCTCAAACTATTCTAGTCCTAGACCGTGTTCTCGTTGAACACGACGTCACACGAGACAAGCACCTTGTCTTTGCGTGGGTCATAGAGCCGGTACACCTTGGTACCCTCCGCGTAGCCTAGGAACACCATCGGTGTGCTCCTATCCTCTAGCTTGGTCAGGACCATCTTCGTCTTCTTGACATGGCCGATGCAGCCGAATGTCTAGAGGAAGGACACGCTAGCCTTGTATCCATGCCAAGCCTCGAACGACGTCTTGCCCTTCAGGGCCTTGGTGGGAGCGCGGTTTAGGATGAACACTGCCATGGTCACCGCCTCACCCTAGAACCTTGTCGGCATGCCCTTGGCCTTCATCATGTATCAAGCCATGCCGACCACCGTCTGGTTCTATCGCTCCACCACACCATTCTACTATGGTGAGTACGGCACGGTGTGGTGTCGTACCACACCTTGATCCGCGCAGTACGTAGCGAACTCCACCGAAGTGAATTCGCCGCCGCGATCAGTTCTCAGCACGTGGAGCTTCTTGCCGCTCTCGGCCTTCGTGGGCATATTGAACTTCTTGATCGCCGCCGCCACTTTGTTCTTGTTCATCAGGAGTTGTAGCCAAATGTAGCGGCTGTAATCATCCATGAGTAGGAGGAAGTACCGCCGACCATTGTTTGTGGCTAGCATGATTGGTCCACAGAGATCATCGTGGACGAGCTCGAGAGCGTTCGTCGTGCGATACTTGGCCGCCTTTGGGAACGGCAGCCTCCTCTGCTTCCTGACCAGGCAGCTATCACACAGCTTGCCTTCGTGCTCGATGTGGGGTAGCCCTCGGACCATCTTCTCCAGCCGACCAAGTGCGTCGAAGCTGAGATGTCCGAACCGAGCATGCCACAACCATGGTTCCTTAGTGTTCCTTGCTGCCAGGCACACCGACTGCTCCACCTTCAAGTTGAACAGGTACAACCTGTTCTGGGACCTCTTTACCTTGGCAAGAAGTCGCTGCTCTTGATATCTAATCCTAAGGACTCTGTCCTTGATCAGTACCTCACTACCACGCTCATCCAGCTAGCCAATGCTGATAACGCTTGAACGCAGCTGCGGGATGTAATATACATCTATTAGCGCACGGTGCTCGTTGTTCTGGCACCTAAAGATGATGGTGCCATGCCCTTGGATTGCCACCCTTGAGCCATCATCGAACTTCACTATGCCAGTCACATCGTCGTTGAGCTCGGAGAAGACTGCCTTGGAGCCCATCATGTGGTTGCTAGCGCCAGAGTCCAGGTACCACCGCTGCTCCTACTCGCCGCCCACACGTCCAAGGTGGACTTGGGCGCATGGTTCATCGAGGTTGACAGCCTTCAGAGTCTTCCCAGGCCCTTTCACCATCATCACCTCTCCCTTCTCCTCAGCCTCGACGTCATGTAGTGCACAGAACATCGCCATCAGGATAGTGGCCTCATCATCATCGTTAGCTTGTGCTAGATGAGCCTCAGCCTTCTTCTCCTGCTTGCGATTTGGGCACTCCCTTGCCCAATGGCCTATCTTCCCATAGCGCCAGCAGGCGTTGGGGTCGACCTGCTTCCTCTTCTCCAAAGAAGCCTTGCCGCGGCGCTTGCCATCACCACCGCGGCTAGAGGAGGCTACCCTAGAGTTCCTCCGAGAAGCCCACTCCTCTATCAGCAGCAGTTTGCTACTGTTCTTTATTGTTGTCGCTTGCTCCAGGCGCTCATCCACCGCTCGTAGATGGCCTATCACATCCTTAATGGTGAGGGTGGACAAGTCCAGCATCATCTCTATGGAGAGAACGATCTGGATGTACTTTGCCAGCATAGAGTGGAGGTACTTGGAGACCGCCTCCTCTTCATTGATGGTGACATCATGGCTCTTTAGTTTGCTGATGAGCATCTACAGGTGGAGGGAGAAATCCTCCACCGATTCACCATCCTTGAACTTGAGGTTGGCATACTCCTGCTTCAGAAGCTAGACTATCGCCTTCTTTGCACAGTCAGAACCGACGCGCATCGCTGCAAATAGCCTCCGACGCCTCCTTAGTAGAGCTTTTTGCCCCCAATGGTTCCCTATACTCCATCGGTACAGCAGTGAGGATAGCCTCCAACGCTGATATGTCATCTTCTTTATTGTCGGTGCCCTTGTCAACAGCATTCCAGAGGCGTCGGGCTTTGAGCTTGACCTTCATGGTCACCGACCACTCTCCATAGTTGGTGCAAGTCAGCGTCGACCAACTGGTGCCGCTGACCTCCCGCACCATGCGAACAACGACCTCCTGTCATGGCTGGGTAGCCACAACAGTGCCACTGTTGTCGCCCATCTCCAAATCATCTATCATCGCCAGCGGTTAGTCCGGCAACGGCACTTGTACGGCTCTGATACCACTTGTTGGCCCATAGGATCACCGACTCGGGTGAGTCGACCTCTCACTAGTCTTGTTGACCACGACAAACATTGTCTGACCACACACTATGGCTAGAGGTAGAAGAAGTGAGGGGAAGAATAGAGCATACACACCCAGCAGAGACACCAGCGTTGGGCAGAGCTCTGTATAGGAGATGGTAAATCTGAACTCTCTCTTTATTGAGTTGCAGTGGCAAACTATATATACAACTCTATCCATCTAGTCCTAGTACAGCTGCCATGCTGCTACAGTGACTAGATGAGATAACAAGGCTGACTCTGGCGCCTGCTCCTGCTGTGGCTACAGTGCGGCAGGTAAGCCATTTGGCGCCTACCACTGTAGCAGCTACAGTACCACAGCAGGGTACCTTTTCGGCGCTGCCTTCCCCTGCCATGTGTTCACACAAGGGAGCAGTATATTATCTAACAATGTGCAACAGCAAAATCACACTTTTTCTTTGCGTATTTGTAGAGAAGAAACAAGCTTCCTATCAACAATGAAGAAAGTGGAAATAGGTGATGTACACTATGATTGATCCGTGTAAGAAAAAAACTATTTTCACTGTTTTCTACTAAGGTTTCCAATGTCAGAAGTGTTCCAATTCTTGGTTTTATATATCACTAGTGCATCACGCGCGCCTTCGCGCGCGCCGGTGATTAAACGGATATCAAACTGTGCAGGTAATGGGGCTTATCTAGACTGCAGTACAAGCATAGCAATTAACGGTAAATGTAGCGTAGAGATAGCAAGTCTACTTATATTACATGGATGGATGCCATTGAGACGGCCTTGTTTTGAGGTGGAAGCATAGGGTAGTGTTCTAGAGACACTACAGCAGTGCATGGCATATGTCTAGAGACAGAGTTTATAGTTTGCCATATAGTTGGCTAGAGTGCAGGTAGCAGCAGGTAGGAGGCGTAGTTCCATAAGATTAGATAGTTGGATCCTAGACTATACAAGAAAGCTGACGATGAACTACAAAAGCGGACATATTATGCATACAAAAGATAGTCTTGTGTGGCGGTATAGCAACCTAGGCATCAAAGGTTCGAACTACCCTTGTAAACACCAATGTACATAGTGCTGAAGACGAGCTGGACTGTAGGCGCTGTGGCGGCCACACAAAAGGCGATGCACCAAGGGATGTCCCAAACTGCACAAAAAAGCAAATAGGTTGAGCTGATGACAAGAGCGGTGAAGGTGTCTTTCTAAAACTATGGCAACATGTATTTAAAAACCTGTTTCACTTTTTTTGATTCCCCAAAGAGGATTTGCGTCCAGCAGACTTGCCATGAGGCTTAGTATCCTGAGGTCTTGGCCTAGAAGAAGAGCATAATTATCATTGCTGAGAAGCTGCACAGAAGGACTATATCCTCATGTTCTAACTCATCAGTCTAAATAGTCTGCCAAACTATGTGAATTTCTGATCCATACTTAGTGCTGAATACCTTTTTGCTCGCCTATCTAGGGGGTCCTCAGAATGTTGCTCCTCTGTATCCTTATTATGTCCGGTCATCTGGATGTCGACGTTGAGTTGTTGAGAACTCTGATGAGTAGATTGAGCGAAGGTCATTTGATCCTATAGGAAAAGGACATCATCGACAGAGGTTGGTGATCATAGTCAACAGGAAGTTTGTATTCACATTTGTCATGTGTGAGAATGTAACTCTAGCATTAGCATTTGCGGTGTAAACTTGAGGGGGGAAAAAGAAATGATTTGTGGATACAAAGAGGACAAACCTCCTTATGAGTAGACTGGTTGTCAAATAGTTTCCTCTTTGCACCTTTGTTTTCAACATGTGTCGATGACTTTGCGGGGCTGAGAAACATAGCACGCATATACGATTGTATTATAATACTCAGCAACACCACATGAAGCAGGGGTATGAACAGGTTGAAGTTCTACTGAGAGCTGCATAGGTAAGGAAATCAGCAAATATCAGTGTCTGTGAATGGTAATTCTAGATTTAAACAGTAAGTTGATGGAGCAAAAGTAATCAGGTCCATCAATGTCACTAACTGGTTTTGTTGGAGTAGGAGACTCGGTAGGTGGCGCATCTATCATTAAGGAAGATGGCTTGGGTGTACTAGGCATAGCGGTTGTAGCTGGCATGACCATCAAGGTTTTTGGTGGAGGAGGAATCTTGCTGGTTCCTTCAATTGTTAGTGACCTTGGAGTCGACAGACGTTTCTAGAAATCTTCCATAATATACTTGACCTGGTATTCTCTTGTAGTCTTTGAATAGTAAGATTCGCTCGTTAGGCCTACAGCAAATGTATACTTATTTCCAATAATAGCTGTTAGTCCAAGAGGTGTGCCACTCATTCTATTAGGAAGGTGAAAGAGAGACTCGTAGCTTTTCTTATCGAGCTGCTAAGCAATATCGTCAAAGCAGAAGAACCAACCGTCTGCAGTGTTGTCTGTAGCAGCGAAGGCCAATTTGTACCTGCGAAATGGGGAATGAAAATGACTGGTTAAGAGTGCTGCTCAATCTTAGGAATAAACAACGGTGTAGTGTGTATGAAGAGGTAAGAAAGTAGGGTTACCTTGGCATAAAATCTAAGGATTTACAACCACCGCACCAAGGCGCACCGCCGACCTGATCAGAACTAGATTTTTTGCATCCTCGGCAGCCTAGATACCACCATGAATCGTCATCTGGCACAGCCGTAATTGTGACTGTGCTGTGAAAGCCTGATTGTTGTGGAAGGAAACATGCCAAAAGTATATATATACTGTAACATGCATCGATTTGGATTAGTAACCCAATGCTTAACAGTTTATAGGACATATAGGGAACTCATAGGGATCAACTGCATTTAACTCATCAAGTGACCTGTGCTCTATGATGATTTGTTCGTCCTCTTGCAGCTGCGTTGGTGATGAAGGAGGCAAATCTATTGGGAAGTGCTAATCCTGAAACCTAAATTTCAGGAAACCGTCAATAGTAAAATTCCCATACAATATATAATGAAGGATGCAAATTACCGTGTACAAGCACGACACTCACCTATTATAATATGGTTGAGCCTCTGGTATGGGAGGATTTAGATACCAGTGGCAGGCGTTGTTTCCAGTCACATGTGATACTCCTATAATTTTTTTATGTCTCAGCTATGGGTGCACGCACGCTAAATTCGATGCTAAATAAATTAGGGATGGTAAGAAAATTTACTCTAGAACTCTTTGGGGACGCAACCTACAAATAAATAGACAATTGCCCTTGGATTACTGTCATTGTAGATAGAATCAAGGTTGAATGTCGTGCTTCGCAATCCCCATAACGTGACCCTAAGCTCGTTGTCTCTGGAAATCGATGAACACAAAACAAAGAACATGCAGTCAAGGGTGTGAAAGTTAAAGGCGAACGTGCAATACAATCACAGAGCACTTACTTTAAGTCTTGAATAATTATGTCCTGGGTCAGAGTCGATGTTGCCTGTCCTGTTAAACGCGTTGGGACTGCTCGATGCACTTTGATGATAACACCAATAACATATGTGCATACCATATAGAATATTAGGAACTGCCACATTTAGGCTAGAGTGTATGATCTACGAAGGAGCTTACCAATAAAATTCGGGTGCTCTCTTATATGCTGATGCATTTCATTGAAAGGGACAACTATATAAACAAACTGTGGGAACATGTCTGAGGGGATATCTTCAAGTACCACTCTAGTGTAGCAAGTGAATTCAATCATGCTATTTCCACGAACAGGCTTGTAGGAATACTTAGTGTTTTTAACCCTAAACCTGCTAATGGTGTACACCTTGCCAGCCTCTATGAGAGGGCTTTTGTCTTGCACTTCATCTCTTGGAATTTCAGCATACATAACACCTCCTTGCAATAATTTTGTACAAGAAAAGGCGTATTACATGGAGCAAAAAGAAATGTAGGTACATAAAGCTCTGAAGTAAGGCCATAAGCAGGTACACTATATTGAAAATGTAGACATAGATAGGAAATGTTATAAACCCACACCTCTTTATTAGTGAGAATGAGGTCAACATGCAGGATAGGGCCATTCTCATTCCTACCAGTGAAATTCCACTTTCTGATAACTCAAACACAGACAGAAGCCTGGATGTCTCTTGGCTTTAGATTTGCTAAGAGTGTGGGGATAGGTGTATGAGCCATATCATGCACCTGTAAAAATAGGAAGAAGATGAATCTCTGACATGACAAAACTGGGGAACTGTGGTGAACACATTAAGTTAATAAGGTGCAACTAAATGTGTAAGGAAGGACAATAATTATGTATGTACAACAATGAAGCCTACCATGCATAGGTAGCAGACCAGACAAATGGAGAGGAAGACATGCTAATACACACACACACAATGAACCGGTATATCAACATATAATACAATCAGTAAATACTCAAAATGATCTGTCATGTACTTGGCCCAACATATGGGACACAAGCAAGTATTTCTTTGTACACAATATTCTTGGTTTCATCTGTACAATTTCCATTTTCATCCTCTATCAGAATTTTGAGCCCCTTTTTCGAACTTACACATGAAAGAGCCACATAGAGCTGCCCATGTGTGAAAATTGGCTTTCTAAGATAGATGCCAACGTAAGAAAGCATCTGGCCTTGGCTCTTGTTAATGGTCATAGCATAGCATACTTTAATTGGGAACTGGCGTCTATGGAGAACAAATGGCCATCTTGTATTTTTTAGTGTTAGAGAAATCCGAGGGACGAGGATAGTCTGACCAGCGTGGGTACCCGTCATAATGCGTGCCTCAATAACCATGTCTCCAAGAGTAGTGATAATCAGCCATGTACCATTGCAAAGGCCATCAGATTGGCTTAAATTCCGTAGCAGCATTATAGGGACACCCACTTTAAGAATGAGTCGGTGCCGATGGAAATTATTTCCATTGAGAGAGTTTAGGAATTCAACGGGATACAATAGATCATATGCATCATGAGTGCCTGGAGGCTTTCCTGTTTTGTCACAGCTCAAATATTCCTTTTCGTCATAGGGGAGGAGAGAAACAACATGTGCGTTAAGTGTTTCGGCCAAATCATTGGTAGGTGTTAAGATGGCTCGGTCCCTAAGGTAGGAGGAATCAGAGTAGTTGTTCTACAAATCTGGATAGATTGCATGAACTATGCACCTGATGTTATCCTCTTTAGGCATCAAAAGCAAATCATGAGGTATTTTGATCCATGTAGGCTCACTCTCCCCTTCTTTTGTAAAAGAATTTACTCTACCATCCCCAACATCTAAAATCCAATGACTAAAATCAGACAACTCTTGACGAGCCTATGAATCCAAGCCCAAAGAAGACAACCTC